>NC_136486.1:600000-835000 GCF_053919585.1 Euprymna scolopes | reverse complement strand
CCTTTCCTCGTTATTTATGGAACCAGGGTCCGAGATTCCCCGAGACTTTTTTCCACATAAAAGCCTGCGGGCGCCATCTTGATTCTCAATTTGTGCTCTGCAGGCACAAACGCGCAGCCGCTTTAACGGTAAGCCACTTCTTTCTCCACAACTGAACTCTCTTACTAATATGTTTCTCTCTTCTACCAAAGCTACTAACGAAAATGACAAATAAAGTGTGTTTATTAAATGTTAAAATGAGACTTCCTTTCATTGTCTTCATCATTAACTAAATCTTCGTCACAGCATTAAATGCAAAGCAGAGAATTTTCTAATTCACATAAATTAAATTCCTGCCAAACAAGAGTGCCTTTTTCATCATAAATCAAACCAGTCGTTATGGAAATATCCAAATTCATGTGTAAAATCTGAGACAAACTAAAGCTCCACCCTTGCTGTACCAATACACTTAATTCAATCATCTTGAAGGAATCCCCTCACAATAACCTTGATATGATGCCTTTTTAGAAAACACGTTTTTGGGGAGGTTTCGTTCACTCGTGAAAAAAAGGGGTACTCAGCTAAGGACAACTTTTGTGCCCTGTCTCATTCACATGCACGCATTTTATGCTTTTTATTTTCAGAAATCACTTTTGACTTCGTAAAGTGTAACTATTCAATACAGGAGTATAGAAAAATCGTACGTTGACAAATATCAATGCTTGACATACTCAGACAGCTTTTATAAGGTAGCAGATAAAAGATCTCGTAAGCAACAACTTTCCAAGCCAGAACCCTTTGAAAATTAAAAAAAACAATAGTTGATATAGAATGACTTAACAGGTCTGCGTTTTTCTTTTAATCACTTTCAATATCAGTGAGCAATTCTCTCCATCTGAAGTAAAGAATGACACCAAATGCCAAGTAGTGTTTTAAGGCCAGCTAGTCTTGCTACATGGTTCTGTGGCCTTTATGCATTAAATCGTAAAGTGTTAGAAATTAAAAGAAAAGAAGAAAAATATAACAAAATATAAGAAAATAAGTTTATCAGCAGAAAAATGTAAAGGAAGTTAATCACAAAAAGAAAACTAAAACAAGATTATTAATCAAGATGGTGACGTGGAAGAGAACAAAAATCCGAAAAATGAATGTGATTATGATTTTACGTGCAGTTATAGATGTGACAACCAATTTGCGACAGTTTTCGACAGTTAGAAACAAGTTTACGGACAATCTTGAGTTATTGACAGTTGAGGATTGTGTCCATTTGAAGAATAATGTCAGCTCGGGTGTCCTATTAGACAGATTACAGAGATTGGAGTCAAAACCGGGCGGGTGTATATCAGGTCTCGATGAAAATTGCTGGGATATGACAAGACAAGCAGCTAGCAAAGGACAACGTTTGAAGTTCCTGTTTCTGCAATACGTGACTTTTTCGCACACACACCAAACTTATGATTTACATCAAGTACTTGTCTTGTGGTTTATCGTTGTGTGGTAACTGTTACAGAGTACGTAACTGCGGCTACAACAAAGTACATAGCTACGACTACAACCTCCTGCGAAACTGCATGTGAAAACATGACTAGCTTCGTAGACCACCATCATTCAGGCAATAAAGCTGCGGCATATTCTTAACCCAATATCAGCTTTGTATTCTCTCTGCTTCTCGCTACATAACATGGTGTCAGCGGGATTTCTATCTTAGGAATAACCCATATACACTCAGTGAATACCTCCCACACATGTTCGGCAAAACCCACGCAGTATAATACTCTAAACTCTAGTCTTACATACACCCTCGTCTCCGTACGGAAGAGACATTTATCGAACCACGTGGATTTAAACAAGCTCGGAATTTTGACAAAGCCTATTTATCAATAAACATGGCGTATGCAATTCCACCAGCAGCAAAAATGGAAATGGATGGCGATTTGCGAGAAAACGGGGTGCTTTTCAAACTAACATGGGAGAACTACGCAGCCGCGACGGAAATTGGGGGAAAAGCAGCAAACATACAGGTAGGCATACTTCTTTCACTAATCAGCAAGGAATGTCTGTGTATGAGTATCTTGTGTAGGAGACGGGGAGTCTCGTCGTGGGCGACGAAGCGTTTCACTGAAGAACCACGGCAACACACAGCAAACCAACAACCAATGACAGCCACGGCGCGAAGGTAACTAACAAAGCTCAGCTGACTGCACGAATAGAAACGGAACCCAACGGTCACTGTACTGATCGCCACAAACGTCAGAACCCGACTGCCTCGCACCTCCAATGGACCGATTTTTATTACTCAAGATGGCCTAGCTAATTTGCATCCCTGCGAGATCTTGCGCGATCCTGCGAGATTCCGTCTCTAATAAAAGCAGGCAGGCGCCATCTTGAAACTCTTTCATCCGCTGCCCCGACCACAGGATCAGCCACCACCCCACACGCCAGGCACACACGGACCCTCTTGCGCCGAGGGCTATGGTTAGTCTCACACTCCCCCCTGGTCTCCAGATCACATACGTGACACGGCGGACGTGGCCGTTTGATTCAAGCACTCCTGCGGAGGGGTATTGCCGGGACTTCCTCATCGGAGCTCTCAGAAGTGGCATCGGAAGCATCAGCATCAGCATTAGAGCTTGCAGTTGAGTCATCAGGTTCGTGGGGCACAGGTTGGATCCATCGCTCATCGTCGGATGACTCGCTCCTTCCACTGCTCGCAGCTGAGTAACCAGGTTCGTGGGGCACGGGTTGGATCCATCGCTCATCGTCAGGTGACTCGCTACTTCCACTGCTCGCCGATTGGTCAGCGCTTAGAGCGGGCCGGACATCCCTTACGTGGCGCGGAGTATTATCGACTAGTATGGCCTGTTCACTGATGACGCCGGTGACCCGCCCCCTCCAAAAGCTGCTGGTGCACCGGCCGCCGGGTGGCTTCACCCAGACGGTGTCTCCCACTTGGTACGTCCCCTGGGGTTTTCGTTGGTCGGGTAGACACACTTCAACGTCCTTGACGCGCACGTGGTAGTGATGAATCGCATCAGCGGGCGCACTGCCACCAGTCACGGCGTCCTTAGGCGTTGTGTTGTATCTGTAAACCACCTCCGCGATCGTACACTTCTTCCTGGCCGCGATCCTCTTCACGGTTCGGTGGCACCGCTCCGCTATGCCGTTGCCGCTTGGCACATACGCGCATCGGTGTCGAAGGCGGATCCCCCAGTTGTCCATAAAATGCCTAAATTCCCTGCTGCAGAACGCTGTGTCGTTATCCGTGAGGATCTCCTCAGGCGGCCCCCTTTAGTAGAATATGGATTTCAATTCGTGGATGACACTGGTGGAATCCTGCCTTGCTAATTGGCGCCAAATCGCGAACCTCGTTGGCCCGCAGTCTATCAGCGTGAGGAAGTGTTGGCTGCCATAGTGGGTTATATCCATACCCAACCGACTCCAAGTCGCGTCCACTCCCAGCTGTCCTTTCCGCCATCTGGCTGGGGCGGGGTCGATGGACTGGCACGTTTGGCACTCCCTGACCACTGCTCTTACTGCGCTTTTTGGTATTGATGGTCTAGCCAACTTCACAAAGTAGTAGGTCCGTTGTACTCCGGGGTGCCCACTGTCGTGATGTATCTTCCTGATTTCGTCCTCCTCGACGGAGGCAGCACACAGAGGCAATTGCTTAGCTTCTTTCTTCATAGCCTCATACCATCTCCGTGGTACCCGAGTGAGCTTGTCGGCGAGGTTGTAGTCCGAGGTGACGAGCACTACTTCTACGGACAGGTTGTACTCCGTCACCAGTTTTTTCACAGTCTCCAGCCTCCGTCTTATCAGCATTTCGCTGGCTGCTTTGGTGCGTGCCCTGGCCTTGCTCGTGAGTGTGTCCAACACCCAGTGGTGCACGCAAAGTGAGTCAGTGTGCACACGCAGTTTCTTCACTTCCCATTGAAGTGCCAGGTTAATGCCCTTTATTACAGCGTCGAGTTCTGCCAGGTTGATATGGGCAGCATCATTCGCCGGTCGCAGCCAGCAGGCATCCTCAACTACGGCCCCATCTTTCTCCAAAACTACACCAATCGTTAGAGAACTTGCGTCCACCCACACGCTCAGTTCGCCTCCCTGCACGCACCAGTCCCCTGTGGCGGGGTCATTCTTTTTCACACTAGCGACGGTCTCCTTCAACATTCGGACCAATAGTTCGTCGGTTATCTCATCGTCCCAGCCTTTGGTGACCGCATTTGCCCTCCTTTTTATGACGCCTGTCGCCGCACGAACCCATCCGCATACTGGAAGGTGCCCCACAAGTTTCCCGCACAGGGAGAACACGGCACGTCTTGTGTAAACGTCGGGTACGTCGGGAACTGCGGTTCCACGCCTCCACTTCAGGATCCCTCGCTCCTCTTGAACGCTCAAGCCCAATACGCGGGCGCCATCTTCAAGCCGCTCAGAGTCCTTGCAGTTTAGACCAAACTCGGCAAGTTTGGATCTTACGCGCGAAGATGACACGATATCTTCGTTCACGTATATATCGTCAATATACGCCGATGTTCCCTTTCTGATCCATTCTTCTTGTGACAACACGGCATTGACGATAGCCTTCATTATCTGGGGTGCTACGTTTAGCCCAAATCCGAGTCGCGTAAGACAGTATCTCTTCCCGGAAAACATCACTGTCTGGAAAGGCCACATCGCCTCGCCGATCCGGACCTGCAAGTATGCTTTTCTCAAGTCCAGTAGGAACACATTGGACCCCTGCCGGCGCCACTCTCGCAGCTTGCTGGCACAGACATCGGCGTCCGCTGTGAACGCATCAACATGCGCATTCAACTCGCGGTAGTCCATTACCGGCCTCACCTTTGACTTGTTAGGTTGGGCAACTGCCATCAGCGGTATCAGGCCCTTGGGGGGTCCAAGTTTGTCGTAGGGGTATGGAATCAGCCAACCGTTCTTAATCCATTCACGGAGCTCGCTTTCGTATGCAGGCCTTATCTGGTCGGGCATACGGTACTCTGCCACTTTGTTTTGTAGTTTGGCCGGTTCCTTGTCTTCTGACCACCTCCAAGTGGCAGTCCACGCCTTCTGTTGGTTGTCGAATTCCGCACTGAAGTCCGGCAGGTCGACTCTTAGTGCTGCGCACACCGGGGGCCTATCCTGAAACTCTACAACGCCAGCGCGCGTTATGCGCACGCCGCCCAGGGCTTTGATGGCATCGTAGCCTAGCAACAGGTCGAAACTCAGCGGCTTTTCGCGTGTCACCAGCGCTTCGATGTTGGCCGAGTTCCCAGTTCTTGTGCGAATGTGTACCACACCCACGCCGCAACACATTCGTATTTTTCCAGTAATGGTAGTTATCCTGACGTTCTTCTTTTTCCACGCCCGACAGAAGTCCGCACATACTATGGTGCGGGAGCAACCGGAATCAAGGAGGGCTGAACATAACGTGTCATTAACTCGGACCTGAATGACAGGGAGCGCCTTGTTTATTTTCTGTTCGGGGAAGAGGTCGGCACTGGCACCTTGTCCCCGTCCCCGTTTCCCGCACAGTCTCGGGCCATGTGCCCAGTCTTGTTACAGCGGTAGCAGCGAACAGCCGTCGACCGCCTTCTACAATTTCTTGCCATGTGGCCCCGCCCATTGCATCTATAGCAGATGACATCACCTTGCGGGCTGGGTCCCTGAGACGGTCCTTCACCACTTGGTGGGGCCTGTGCGACGGCGACTACCGGTTCCTGCACCGTCGAGTCATCCTTCATTATTGTCCTGGCTCTGTCCACTAGGTCATTCAGCGGTAGTGAGGATATGGTAGATGTTGCTCGCAGGAGCTGCTTTGCTCCAGCGGGGAGTCCTGACAGGAATTTGTAGGCTAGGGCCCTCTCGGGAAGACCGCCGAACAACACCGTCAGCTTCTTAAGTTCGGCGAGATACACGTCCACAGTTTCGCCCAAGCGTATAGACCTCGTCTCAAACTGCTCCCATGCAGTGGCGGGGTCAGTGGCGAACGCCCTGTACAACGCTGCCTTGATACTCGAGTAGTCACACTTCTCCTCAGCGCTGAGTTGCTGATATACAGCGAAGGCCCCGCCGGTCAGCCGCAGAGGAATCACGCGCTCGACATTTTTCACGCTGGACAACTGACAATGTAACTCGACCTTCTCAACCCAGCTGAGTACCGGGTCGGATCCGTCGAATTCCGGTATCAACTTTAGATCGAACCTATCCGCCATTGAAGAAAAGAAAACCAAGTTCGGAGTGGGGGGGGCCGAAATAGCTTGTATGAGTATCTTGTGTAGGAGACGGGGAGTCTCGTCGTGGGCGACGAAGCGTTTCACTGAAGAACCACGGCAACACACAGCGAACCAACAACCAATGACAGCCACGGCGCGAAGGTAACTAACAAAGCTCAGCTGACTGCACGAATAGAAACGGAACCCAACGGTCACTGTACTGATCGCCACGAACGTCAGAATCCGACTGCCTCGCACCTCCAATGGACCGATTTTTATTCCTCAAGATGGCCTAGCTTATTTGCATCCCCGCGAGATCTCGCGCGATCCTGCGAGATTCCGTCTCTAATAAAAGCAGGCAGGCGCCATCTTGAAACTCTTTCGTCCGCTGCCCCGACCACAGGATCAGCCACCACCCCACACGCCAGGCACACACGGACCCTCTTGCGCCGAGGGCTATGGTTAGTCTCACAGTCTGCAAATATACAAAAGCTGCCGATGTTAGTAGAGGAACGAGCAGACAAAAAAGAAAAATTAGAAACACTGACAGAGTACTTTGAACCCAAACAGAACATCATATACCAATGGTAGGAGTATTAGAAGCCGCCATTGAAAACTTGAATAAACATCTGATTATATAGACTGTCTCTGTTTCGAAGCTTATAATCAATATGAAAATGTAATTTCAAACCGTAATTTTTTTCAATAAAATGAGGAAAGACCAAATTTTAAAATCGAAAAAAAATACAAAAATTTTTTCCATCGGTTTTCTTAAAAAAAAGATTTTACGAAATTCAACAAATTTTAACTGATACCAAAATCTATTAAATATATATAAATGGAAAAAAAATCACTTACCTGTAAAGAAACCAACTAAGCAATGGATGCTTCAATTCTTCATTTATAAGAATTGTCCATATTTATATTTTATATTCCATGTATTTTTAAATAAAAAATATTTTTAAAGCAAATCACATTTCTGTAACTCGTTTTGCGCCATTAGCTTAAAGCGGAGCTGCTGCTAATTTGCAACTTATAAAATACGGATTCGTCAAAGGGACATAATTAATGTTTCTTTTTTATTGCGTGCTATTAACCAAAATTAGTATTTTGGGGCCTCCATAGTAAAAAAATAAAGCACACATTCACTTTTAAGTTTTAGCCGTTAAACAAAAAATCCAGTTGACCGATTGTTTTTTTTTTAATTCTCTTAATGAAATACACGAGTTTTGGATTATTATATTTTCTTTCTACTTTATCGAATGAACTTTTTTTATAAATATCTGAAAAAAAAGAAAACATTGAATGAAATAGAAAAAATTGTCGTCAGCATCCGGTATTTACTTGACAATATAAGCATAACATGAGCTTTCATTAAACAAAAAAATCAACGTGGTATTAAAAAAAAGGTTTTACACTTTGGACTTTACAGTTAAATTTAAAAAAATGTCTTTTTTTGTTTTAAATTAGAATATTGTATTTATTGATCATTTATCTTCAATTTGTGATATATAAAAATTCGGTGAGTAAATTAATTATTTAAATTCTAATAGACATTTCAAAATGGGGGAGGGTGAATTGAAAAAAAAATCTCTAAAATATATTCGGTTTATTAAAAAGAGCATAAAATTTCACATTGCCCCTGAAAATATAATAAAAATTGAACCAATAGAAAAAATTTTAATAGATTTTTTAAGTTCAAAAATTGAAAAAAATTTCACTCGTAAAATTCAGTTGATTTCATTACGTAAAAAAATGGCTGGTTGAACGCGCACTGGCACTTTGTAAACACTGTTTTTTTTAAAATAATATTTCTATTATTTTTTAAACAACTTTAATAGTTTATTTTGGAAGTATATTCCATACAGAAAATAAATGGCCCACTTTAAAAAAAGAAATAACGAGTTTTTTTTTTATATTTTATTCGCAGTTTTCTGTTAAGGGTGTCAAAAATTCCCCGAAAATTCTGACACCTATTCCAACGGTATATGTTTAATTCCTGTACACAGGAACAGGGTGAAAAATTTGATGCGTATTTGATCAAACTAAGACACTTAATCAAAACGTGCGATTATGATGCCGTTGAGGATGAGCTACTGCATGACTGAATAGTAACACGCACCAGTAATAATAATGTTCGAGCCAGGCTCCTCAGTGAATCTGGACTCACCCTAGACAGGGCGATAGATATTTGCAGGAGCACCGAACAGGCTGAACAACATCTCGGCAAACTGAACAACTCAACAGAAACTATCCACTACACCAAGGGAGATAAGAAAATGCCACGAGAATTCATAAAGGACTGCAAATTCTGTGGACAGAGCCACGACAAAGCAAAGTGTCAGGCTTACGGACTCACATGCTATCTCCTTAAAGCGCAACCATATTGCCATAGTATGCCAATAACAGGTGCAACCAACCTTATCACAACAGCGAAATAAATTCTCAACACAGCGAACTGCTAAGGTGCGCTACATGGAAACAGAAGCAGTTAGTAGTGACAAAAGCATTTATGCCCTGCGAAGTCTCACAGAGCGCAAACACTATCAGGCAGACATTTGCATATCCACCCCGGGAGACAGCACAAAAACCTTATGTAAATTCCAAATTGACACTGGGACCAGCTGCAGTACCTTCGCTGACTACAAACACATTACTAAAGCACCGCTACAACCATCTCTCACAAAGTTAAACTGTATGACAATTCTATACTTCAACCTTTAGGCTCAATAACACTCCACTGTGAAGTGAAGGGAATAAAAAAAGGCCACCTTCCAAGTCGTGGATAGCAACTCACCATCATTACTTTTTGGATGGGCTAGTTCTGCACTAAAGCCCATAGCTTTTAACACAAAATGTGTGCGACAGCTGAGTGAAATAAAGGAATGCACGGACATGTGGAAAGCCATACTGGAATGGCGTGATGCTACCATACCTGGTATACACAGCTCACCGGCACAAACATTCTTTTCCAGGCACACTCGCTCCATGCTACCCTGCAAAACCAGATTACACACCGCAAGTGCAAGCAGAGGTACAAGATATCCTCATAAAAAAACGACAAACGGCAAAAACATATTATGACCGTCATACCAAGCCACACCCAATCTCACCATAGGACAGTCTGTAAGGGTGAAATGTCACCCCAAAGCCCTAACAGCAACTGGGAATTGGACACAGTGATTAGTAAAGTATCACCACGCAGTTAGGGGGTCGAAGTAAATGGAAGATGTTATAGAAGAAACAGAATCCACATCCATCAACCAACCACTCTCCCAACTGGTGTAGACTCCATACCACAACATGTCTCCACACCACAGCCATCTGAAACAAAGAGCTATCAGGCAAACCCAGGACCACAACGATCCTCAACACATGAGAAACAACTAATAGGTCTAAGCGGGTGATTAAACCCCCTGCACGATTGAGAGACTACACACTTTAACACACACACATACACTATAACACACTACACATCTCGTTCAGTCAAACCAAAAACCAATGAGGAAGGAGGGTGATGTTATGGAGTATGTAGCTGGGGCTACAACAAAGTACGTAACTACGACTACTGCCTCCTGCAAAACTGTGAAAACACGACTAGCTTCGCAGGTGTATCTGCTACTAGTCTCTCACTCCTAGACAAGGTCCAAAAGAGAGTCGCCAACCTTATAGGCCCTGAACTGTCATCTAAGCTTCAGCATCTGTCCCATCGACGAAATGTTGCATCCCTCTGCCTGTTCTACAAGTACTTTAACGGTGAATGCTCTGACGAACTGCAAGTACATCTACCCCCTCGACGTAAATACCCCCGACAGACCCGACAAGCAGCTAAATCCCACCCTTTCACAGTAGAGATCCCTAGATGTAAGAGAGCCCTCTACTCCAGTAGTTTCTTCCCAGAACCGCTAGACTTTATATCTCCCTTCTGGGACCAAACTTCCCCAACTGTACTGACATGCAGAAGTTCAAGTGTAAGATGAACCGACATCTTACTGCCCAACTCCCTACATAGTACCTCTGTAGCTTATGTCCCTGATAGTATCCCCCTACATCAAAGTGGCAATGATCCTTGTTTGGGGTGAAAATGTTATTAAAAATAACAAAAAAAAAACGTTGTTTAACAAATAAAAGAAAAGAAATAATGCAAGTTTTAAACTGATTAATTAAAAGAAATGATGAAGTTTTTAAATGATTAATTGTGCTTTATTTTATAATTTATAATTAAAAATATTGAACAATACAATGTAAAATTTTGGGGTAAAATCCTTTCAAAACGTATTGAGGTTATATGAGAAAATAAAGCCGTGTGCGCATTACAAATGTTTCTTTTCTGTTGTTTATGTTATACTTAAAGAACAAGTGGTGGTTTAACCTCGCAGTAAGAATACAGCAGTATGCAGACGCTGCTGACTACAGCCGCTTTTATGAAGCCCTTAAGACAGTGTATGGTCCTACACACCGCGCTCAGATTCCACTGCGTAGTATGAACGGCCAGACGCTCCTCACAGATAGAGCGTCTATCCTGAACCGTTAGTCTGAGCATTTCCAAACTCTCTTCAGAGCTGACCGGGTTATTTAGGACTCAACAATCCTTCGCATCCCTCAACTGCCAGCCAAAGTGGAAGTGGATGAACCTCCCTTTATGGAAGAACTGAATGTGGCCATAAAACAGTTGAAGAGTGGAAAGGCGACAGGAATCGACGGGATCCCACCAGAGATCTGGAAATATGGAGGCTCAGCACTGCATAGCAGACACCACGAGCTCCTTGTCTGTTGTTGGGAGCAAGGAGAACTCCCACGGGACCTCCGCAATGCAGTCATTGTTACCTTGTACAAAAACAAGGGCGAAATGTCAGTCTGCTCTAACTACCGGGGGATCACACTGCTCTCCGTCACAGGTAAAATCTTTGCCTGTTTGCTCCTAAACAGAAGACCACCTCCCAGAAATGCAATGCGGTTTTAGAACAAGCAGGGATACCACGGATATGGTGTTCATCCTCAGACAACTGCAAGAGAAGTGTCGTGAACAAAACAGGGGACTCTACATAACATTTGTGGACCTGAGCAAGGCATTTGATATAGTGAGCCGGAAGGGACTTTGGCTGATTTTAGAGCGCCTCCGCTGTCTCCCAAAGCTCCTCAACATGATAGTTCAGTTGCATGAGAACCAAAGCAATCAGGTCAGAGTAAATAACAACCTCTCAGAACACTTTCTCATTGTCAATAGCGTAAAACAGAGATGCGTTCTGGCACCGACTCTGTTCAGCATCCTCTTCAGCATGATGCTCAAGCAGGTGACCGAAGATTTTGACGATGACGATGCTGTCTGCATTTGCTGTTGCCTCAACAGAAGCCTGTTCAACCTCAAAAAGCTGGAAGCCTACACAAAGACCTTCGAGAAACTGATCCAAGACCTCCTCTTTGCCGACGACCCTGCCCTTGTTGTCCACACCAAAACAGCCTTGCAGCGCTTTACATCCTGCTTTGTAGAGGTTGCCCAGCTCTTCGGACTCGAGGATTGCTTGAAAAAGACGGAAGTTCTTCATCAACCAGCTCTCCGGATAGAGTAACGCCCTCCCCACATCACCATTGGCAAGAAGCTGAAGACCGTTCACCAGTTTACCTACCTGGGGTGTACCATCACATCAGATGTCAAACTCGGCAGAGAAATAGACAACAGACTGGCCAAAGCAAACAGTGCTTTTGGCAGATTGTACAATAGAGTCTGGGAAAGCAGACAAAAAAATTGCACAAAAATCAGTGTGTACAGAGCCGTAGTACTTTCCACCCTCCTGTATGCCTCGGAATCCTAGACAATTTACCAATTACGACTCCTCGAGCGTTTTCATCAGTGCTGTCTCTGCACTATTCTCAACGTCCACTGGAGTGACTATGTCACCAATATTGAGGTCATCGAGCGGGCGGAAATCACCAGCATCGAGGCCATGCTGCTGAAGTCACAGATACGCTGGGTCGGGCACATCTCCAGAATGGAGGATCATCGCCTGCCCAAGATAGTCCTATATGGCGAACTCTCTAAAGGCCATTGTGACAGAGGGGCACTGAAGAAAAGATATAAAGACTCTCTGAAGAATCCCTGGGTGACTGCCACATTGACCAACACCGGTGATCTACTATCGCTGCTGACCGTGTTACCTGCCGACGTACTGTCCACCAGGCTGTTGCCTCCTTTGAGATCTCCTGCACAGAGAATCTGAGGGAGAAGTGCTGCAGGAGAAAGATTCGGGAAGCCTCAGCAGCCACACCTGACGTGACTGGATATGTTTTTAGTGTTTTTATTTAATGTAACATGTTTATTCAGCTCGAAAAACATGCAATGTTTATCGATGTATTGGAAAATTAAGAATGGCGACCGACTCTCTCTTTAACACGGTAAGTTTGGGAAAAGGAGTTGAAAATAAAAAAATATGCAAAATACTGTTAAAAACCCACTGAATACATGTCAACCTATGTCACGGAAACATATATTGAGCGAGTTTTTAACCGTATTTTGTCTATTTTTTTATTCATAATTCCTTTTCCCAAACTTACCGTGTCAAATCGTATTTCCAAGTTTAATTAAAGTTTTATGGTGTGTTTTTTTGTATTCAATTGTAAGGTTAAAGCATAGAATAGGTACAAAACACCCTCCCCTCCCCATGTTAAGAATGGCTTTTTAAATAATAACGTTATTATTTACGTCCAGGAGGTCACTCTCTGCACTAGTACCAAAACTTCTTAAAAATAAAAACTTAAAAAAATATTTACCGTTTTGACCACTTTATATGTTATCCTCCCCTCCCAAAATAAAACAAAAAAAACTAAAAAGTATTTGTGCGCAATAAATATCTAAATTAAATGTATGTTTACAAATACTTTCATTACGAGGACGGAACTTCTAAAAAATGTAAACAAAAAAAATGGAAACGCAAAATGTCCGCAGAGATATATGTCCGCAGAGACACGTGCTAAAAACGAGGCAAGCTCCTCCCCAAAATATGCGCGAACTATAATTTGAAAACGAGGCTTCTGCGAAGAAGAAGGGGGGGGGGTATTAATTTTGGCCATCTTGAATTCTTACGACTCGTAAAAAAGTTAATATTTACGACTCGTAAAAAGTTAAACATATATATATAAACAGCGGTTAAAACTACTTAAAAACACTAATAAATTTAGGTAGGTTGCAAAGTAACTTTTATAGCTACTGTTAATATTTCTTCGTTGTATATTTTAATTTTTGACCACTTTTTCGAATCTATGTGTACAGTAATACAAACCCGAATTGATTTATCAACCAATGATTTCGTGAACTTGATTCGACACAATTAATGAACAGACATTTACACGAGGAACGAAATAATGATTACACCGGGTTACGATGACCCAAATTCATTGTTCTTTATCAATTGATTTTCTTTTTAAATAATTTTACATTTCGATCGTGTTTTTCATCTTTTAATTTTGATTTTTTTTATACATTCACATACTTTATTTCTTAATGAATTGGGCACACAAAGCAAAAGTTGTATCAATTTACTAAAGAAATCCTAACAAACAAAATAAGCGTTCTATTTTGAGCACAAAAGAAAAAAAAAAAAAAAGAATTAATCTAGCTTTTTTTCGTATTGAATTCCTGGAATAAAAGGTAAGGTTGTTTTGTTTTATTTTTATTTATTTTATTTTTTTGTTAATTTTTTTTTTACAATTTTAAAAATTCCATTCAATAACTTTTAAAATAATCATAAGCATTAAATAAGTTTGTTTTTATTGCTATAAAAAAAACAAAAACTTTTGATTTCGCTATGCTTTTAACAAACATAAATTAAAAAAAGAGTAGGAATCTCCGATTTAAAATGAATTTGCTAATAATATATTATTCGGAAATTTTTTTATTTTTCTCAAAAACACGCTTATTTAAGTAAAACTTATCTAATTCCTGAGAAAATAATAATGTTTATCACAAATAGAATAATTTAATTCGAAGTTGGGTAAATTGTTAGACAACTAAGAATTACTTTTTCGGTAGTTATTAGTTTTAACATTTTGGTGCTTCTTCGTTATTAGATCAAAGTTCTGAATTCGGAAATATTACTTATTTTTATGTCAATTTCAACGTAAGACAATGCTTTCTACTTAAATGTCATGAGGCAATTAGTTAAATATAGACACCGCCAAAACTGGAGAGGGGGGGCAGGTAAGTACTTTTTGACGGACCGTCTTTTTAAAAATCTCCCAAAAATCAGGTAATTATCCAATCAATAATGTTCTCGATTATTAAGAGAAGAATGAACTTTTTAACAGTGTGCTTATTTTTCATAAACGATATATATATATATATATATATATATATATATATATATTGCTTACAACCCCCTTGTTTTGAGGAGGTTCTAAATATGCTTAAAATTATCATCTGAAACTGAACAAAACATATTGTGTTGTTGTAAGGGACAGGATTATAGATTAAAAAAAACAACAACAATAAAAAAAACTTGTTTGCATACCTTATTTTGACGTCTGAATATCAGAACTTCGATTGTGTTTAATTATTCCGCTTTTGAGTTTTGAAGTGTGAAATTCGGTGAATATGTTAAGTAAAATAATTTAAGTTAAGCAAAACAAATTTTTTTTTTTTAATATCTATACGAAAAAAAAACATTTTAAAATCTTTGATAAATAAATTAACAATTTTTTTTTAGTGAGCCGAATAATGCATGCATAACCATTATGAAACAGGGAATGCTTTGAAAACTCGATACAAAAAAAAAAAATCGATAAATATTGAGGCCTTTGTGTTAAAAATATCATCATTTTTTTATCTAGTTTGAAAACGTTTGCCGCCTTTCGACTACAGTGGACCAAACGCACTGAAATAATTTTTTTTTATTCTGCTTTAAATTGCCCCCCCCCCCATTTTGAGGAACTTGACCCCCACACACATATACATTGACAACCAAACTCATACAAATGGTCACCCATCTGGTACTGGCCAGCCTCAGCATTAATAATACATTGAAATTTTTGTCGCTGAAAAATAAATTTTTTTGGCCTGTTTGGTTTTCCATAGTTTGCTTTTTATCAAGTACAAATGTAAATATTGTATCAAATCGACGCAAAGTAACTGGTTGCCTGAAGTGAATAGTATCAGTAAGTAAAGAATTGCCTTTTAGAAAGGTTTTAT
This sequence comes from Euprymna scolopes, assembly GCF_053919585.1. Lineage (NCBI taxonomy): Eukaryota > Metazoa > Mollusca > Cephalopoda > Sepiida > Sepiolidae > Euprymna > Euprymna scolopes. The sequence goes on along the minus strand of NC_136486.1, from coordinate 819,631 downwards.
TAACTGTAAAATACACGTACGCTCTTGAAAGGATCGAGCGGGAAAATGAAACAGAGGACGCTTTTATTATGAATGTCAATCCCAAGGGGGATAACTCTTAACAACAAATTAAATCATAACATTTTCCCCGTCCTAAAGTATTCAAGTAAGGGGTAATTAATTATAGACAAATTTTTTTTTTTTTTTTTTTTTTTTTACAATCACATAAGAATCATTTTATTTACAAATAACATATGAACCCAAACTGCAGTTTTTTCAGTATTTAGTCACAAAATCCTTATATTTACTAGGGAATTGTCGAACTCGGGACGACCTCCGCACAGATTGGCAGGAATGCTGATTTTCAGTATTATTTTTTAGTGAAATCTGATTTTCTTCAAGATCAGACGATTGATTTTTGTCTTCCTCATGACCAATGTTTTCATTAGTAGAAGGTTCAAATAAAGTCTCTGAAGTAGTAGGATTATTATTAGAGTTTTCTTCATTTGATGAGTTTGGAGCTAAGTCTCGAACGTTGACAGTGGTTTCAGTACCAGAAGGTAGTTGAACATAAGCGTAGTGGGGGTTGACATCTATTAGGGTGGCAGGCATTACAGGAGGGTCATGTTTACTTGTTTTAGTGTGGTTTCTAATATATATTGGGCCTGGTTTAACCCAAGAAGGAATTGAAATTCCGGAAGCAGATTTACGACTATATTTGAATAGTCTATCATGGGGAGTCATATTAGTGGCAGTACAAAGTAATGATCTAATTGAATGAAGTGCGTCCGGTAGTATGTCTTCCCAATAAGGTAGTTTCATTTGATTAGAATGTAATGTTGTTTGAATGGCCTTCCATAAGGTACCGTTGAGTTTTTCAATCTGTCCATTACCTTCAGGATGATACCTACTTGTTTTAGAAGTAGCAATTCCTTTTTTGTGTAAAAAATCCTTTATTTCTCTTGCTAAGAAATCAGAAGCACGGTCAGTATGTATCATGTCAGGCAAACCAAAAATTGAAAAGAGTTTGTTTAGACAGTGGATAATGGTTTTGCTTGTCATATCTCTGCAAGGAAAAGCGAAAGGAAAACGGGAATACTCATCAATAAGAGTAAGTAGATATTTGTTGCCATGTATAGAAGTAGGTAGAGGGCCTTTAAAATCAAGATTTAATCGTTGAAAAGGTAATATGGCTTGAATGAGAGTCCCTCCATTGGTATTGGCGAATTTGGGTTTCAGTAATTGACAGGATGAGCAAGAGTCAGTAATATTCTTAATTTGATCCAAAGTAAAAGGGAGGTTCCTCGTTCTTATAAAATGGCTTAATCTTGAAACACCAGGATGACATAATTGTTTATGCAAATCACGAAGATCTTGTAGATTGTAAGTAAGAGCAGAGATGCGAGAGAATGTGTCAGCAGCAATATTTTCAGGTCCAGGTCGATAAACTATAGTGAAATTGTATTGGGATAATTCTATACGCCAACGACATATTTTGTCATTCTTAATTTTAGATTTTCTTTTATTGTCGAATATGAAGCTGATGCTCTTCTGATCTGTGATGACTTTAAAGTGCCTCCCGAGTAGAAAGTGTCGCCACTTACGGAGAGCTTCTACAATAGCGGCTGCCTCTTTTTCTACTGCATGGTGCTTAATTTCGTTAGTATTGAGAGTTCTTGAAAAAAATGCAATAGGACGACCTTCTTGATTTAGTGTTGCAGCAATGCAATAGTTACTAGCGTCCGTTTCTACTTCAAATTCTTTATTTGGATCTACCGTTATTAAAGTGGCGTCTTTTAGATCATTTTTCAATGTTTGAAAAGATTTTAATACAGATGGAGGTAGTGGAAATTCTTTGTTTTGATTTAGTAATAAAATTTTATCAGAAAATTTTTTTATGAATTTGCAGTAATAGGAAAACATTCCAACTATTCTTTTTTGAGATTTAAGATTCAGCGGAGGTGGCATTTCGAGTAATGGTTTTAGTCTTTGATAATCGGGAGCTATTTGATTATTTTCTATGGTGTAGCCGAGTAGAGTAATAGAACTAGAAGAAATTATGCTTTTATTTTCATTTAAAGTGATGTTATATTGTTTAGCAATTTTGTAGAATTTTTGAAGATTGTAATCGTGTTCTTCTTGATTTTTCCCACATATAGTTACGTTATCAACATACACAAAGGTATCGGTTAGATTTTCTTTTTCTATAATATAGTCTATGCTCCTCTGGAAAGCACTTACTCCATTGGTGACGCCAAAAGGAAGACGAGTAAATTGAAAAAGTTTGCCACTTACTTCAAACGCAGTGAATTTACGATCAGCATGATTTATAGGTATTTGGTGATAAGCAGATTTTAGGTCGAGAGTAGAGAAGATGTTATATTGAGCGATGTCGTCTACCATCTTATTGATATTAGGCATTGGGTAAGCGTCTAGTTCCGTGAATCTATTGATGGTATCGCTGTAGTCGACTACCATTCTTTTCTTATGATTCTCATTCGAAGTTACAAGAACCTGCGCTCGCCACGGAAATATCGAAGGTTCAATTATGCCTTCTTTCAACATTCTAGCAGTCTCTTCTTTTATGAATTTGTTGGCGGCAAAAGTGTAACGTCGGGATTTTGTCGCAATAGGAGTAGTATGAGGAGAAAGATTAGAAAAGAGAGGAGGGGGTGGAACGTTTATGGTAGGAAAAAAATTATTCGTGTTTATAGCTCCAATTATAAGTTTGTCTCTAGGACCGTCGAATTTAAGTGTTACTTTTTTATATTTTTTTAAAATATCTTTTCCGATTATTAAATCAATGAAAAGGTTTTCAATGATTTCAATTGTTATTCCAGAATGGGTTTTATCTTTCAGTATTAAATCCACGACAGCTTCGCCAGTTATTTTAGCATGTTGATCGGAAGCAGCCAGAGCTATAGTTTTGTTTTAAGGTATTGTGAAGAGTTTAAGTTTTTTAGCAGTATTTTCATTAATGAATGTTTTTACACTGCCGGAGTCCACCATAGCGTTCACGAAGTGCCCGTTAATTTGGCATTGAGTGAATGTGACATCTTTGGAGTTAGTTCCTAGTCAGGATAGAGAAGGTGAGGGGTAGTCAGAGTCGTCATAAAGAACAGCAGTATGAGTGTTAGAAATAGAAGATTTACACACTTTAGCCCAATGACCATTTTTTTTGCATTTTTTACATTCGGCGTTTCGTGCAGGACATAAATATCGAGGATGACGTGATTTTCCACAGAAAAAACAAACCCCTTTTGGATGCATATTTTCTTTAGTCACAGCTATACGATTGTAGCCCGAAGGATTATTTGTAGCTGCTACAGTAAAGTTATTTGCGTAGCTTATCGAATGCTTTTCTGCTTGTTCAAGAGATCTGGCCGTGGCATATGTGTCTTGTAAAGTCAGGATGGGTTTTTCTAACAGTCGTTGTCGGATGGACGAAGAAGAAATTCCGCCGATGAAAGCTTCCCGAATGTATTGATTTTTGTTTTCTTCAGCAGAAACCGCTTCGAAGTTACATGTTTTGGCAAGCATTTCCAATTGTAGTATGAAGGCATCTATATTTTGTGTTGTTTGTTGCTTCGTCGTCATCAATCGATATCTATTATAAACAATATTTTCAGGTTTTAAATAAGCGGCGTCCAATGTTCTTAATGCACTATCGTAGTCGGTTTTATCGCTTATTAAATCGAAAACAGAGGCTGAAATACAATTGATCAAGGCAAAGAAATTATCTGAAGTGTTTTCGATTAATCCGTTATTATGTGAGCGGATATAATTCTGGAGGGTTAATTTCCAATGCCTATAGGATTTTTCGGAATTAGGGCATGTAGGTTCCACCTCGAATCTGTCGGGACGTAAGATTCGATCCATTATTTTTTTTTTTTTTTTTTTTTTTTTACAATCACATAAGAATCATTTTATTTACAAATAACATATTCTCATAGAAAATCACCCTAAATCTTAGTTCGACAAGAAATAAACAAATTAATTTTTTTAAAAACCTTCTTTTTTTAACTATTTATATACGTTTTTTGTGCAAGATAAAAAATGTCAATTAACTTTTGGGGAAAATTTAACATTTCAAATTTAATTAAAAATAGTAGAAAAAGGTTTACATTATTCTGCTTCCTATATGATAAAATTCAGGGTTTTCTGTTTCTGGGAAAAAAAAATTACTCAGAAATAATGGATTTTAATAAATGTAATTTATTTTTAAAAAACAACTTGATTTTTCGGCCAATTTTGACAGTGTCTAGTTAAATATTTTTGCATTATTAGTTAAAACATGATAGATATTTCGATCTTTATCGTTGGGAAGATGTGACGTAAAAACAAGGGAAGTAACTCATAGTTTGGAATGTTACGCAAAATTTATTAGAATATAAATATGTAATAGATAACAAAATAAACATAACATATATGCATAAAAAATTGGTGCTTATACATCTATGTTACCCGACTATTTTTTAATAGTATTTTTAGGTTATACTGTATCTTGTTGAGTAAATTGTTTGTTAAAAGTACAGAATAGTTAAAAAACCAAAAAACTCCTCCTCATGTTAAGAGTGGGTTTCTAAAAAATTACATTATTATTTCAGCACGGTAAAATAAATGCAAAATTACCAAAAAGTTTTACAAATAAATTAAGTGAACATAACATAAATATATTTTTTTATGTAACTGCATATTTTGAGGTTTTTTAGGTTTTTTGTTTTGTTTTTTTAATCGTAAATGTTTATAGTTCTTGAATTAGACTGAAAATACTATGAATGATTTCGAAAGATCATATTTGTCTATCTAATGTTACGTTCTGATTCAAAGTATATGGAAAATACAATAAAAGATAATAAATAAATGACTGGTACATCTGGGGACAAAAAAAACTGACGGAAAAAAGATAATCACAGTAGCTCCTATATATTCAGCTCTATTGAAGAAAATTGTTCAACCACATAATACAAAGCATATGCCATAAAGTGGGCAATACAGAATTTGACTATTTTCTGAAATCACATCTTTGTCATCTTTACAGACCATAAAGTACTAACAGACTTAAATCAACGCATTTTTAATAATGCAAAAACCCAATGATAGCAGAATGAACTAGCATGCTATAAATTTATCCTTGAATATATGGAAGGTGAATCCAATGTCTCGGCTGACATGCTAAGCAGAATGCAGGGCAAACAAGAAAATAAGCGAACAGCTCATGTGAGACCTGTGTGAAAAATTTTGGAGTTTCCAGACTCAAACCTCTAAATATACATTCCACCTTGGTGCACTGATGAAACCGATCACTTACAACTAATCCTCTTGTCATTAGTCATCAAACACCTGAACTACTCAAGAAAATGGTCAACATATTTCTTACATACCACTCCACATCATCTACCCCAGTCAAAACATTTAGTGATCATGTGAATATAGCCGCCACACAAGTATTTGACAAACTACTGAAAAGCTCTCCAAACAGACACACTTGACAAATTCAAATTAGATCCCATGGACCACTGAACTCCAACATTTACAAAAGTACTACACCAATCTTGAACCCAGCACATCAGTTATCGTAGTAAGAGACAAAAATCATTTGCTGAAGCTGGTGGTACCTTGCATGCTTTCACTGAAATGCCTACATAAAGCACATGACAGCTAGAACCACTGTGGTATCAATCGCATGCAACAGCATTTGTCAAGTTATTGGTGGGAGTTAAAAACAAGATGTAAAGATATATGTAAATTCCTGTTTAACATGTGCAACAGGAAGGGTAAATATGACATGCAAAAAATTTGCAAAATAATCACTGCAAAGGACCATTAGACATATATTGACTTTGTCACAATGCCAATATCAATAGAAATGCAGTATATTTTAATCTCTATATAAATAAAATGAACTCATTTTTTCCCCTCCGACTTTGACTTCTATAGGACTGCACCTGCTTACATTTGGTGCAGCCGTATCATTCACAAACTGAATCACGACATCAGCCGTATGTTATAGGCTTATTACATATCCAGTATCTCGCTGATCGGAGTTTCCTATATTCTGTCTGGTGAGAGTCCACTGTAAAAATCGGTTATATTTAATGGAAGTAGTAAAGTAAACTCTCTCTACAAAATTCATCCTTCCACCGCCACTCACTTACACCGTTCCTGGCCGTTCACAGGAGACATTTAAAACCGAACACCGGTTAGAATTTATCTAAAAACTGGACTGGACTTACGCTGAAACGAACCACGCCTACTTTGCCATTGGTTAGCATAAAACATAAACACAAATTATAAAGCATTTATTTTATTAAATTTAGATTAAAACAGAACACAATCCGTTACCTGGAATTGAATTCACAATTACATTACTTCGATTTCGTTATAACCCGCATGGTTAGAGTTTTATGAAAACCTGAATTGACATTTACGTGAAACGCACAAAACTTACTTACACAAACACAACTTTCGTTTTGTTCTTTCCTTTCCTTCTTTTTTTCTTTCTTTCTTTCTTTCTTACCTTTCGTTGTCTTTTTCGCTTTTTGGGTGATGGAGGTGGGGGTACTTCCCTATGTTTCTCTTTCTTTCCATAAACATAAACACAAACTAAACGCTATACGTTATCTTGAATTGTATTACCGAACACATTACTTCGCTTACTCGACTTACATTAACTTTACACTCGCGTTGGGGGGACTACTTTCCTATGTTTCCAGTCTACACGATATTTCACTTTTGTAAAGCTTATTCTTAACAAACTTCCTTTATAATCTTTCCTTTCGGTCTTTACTTCTTTCTTTCTTTTTTTTCCTTTTTCTGCTCTTTCCATTGTTAAAACGAAACGAAACTACACAAACTGATATTCCAGGTTTTACTTAAACTCTATCACTCTACGACTCTTACTTGTGTATCCAACTCTATTTGTGCCACGTTCCTTTACTTTTTCACCGTACCAGTTACCAGACGACATTCAGGTAAATAGAGTTTTATATGCGGCGATATTCACGTACATGGACTTCCCTTTGTGTTCATTTTCTTGGGGGCCGGTTTACGTTACTACATGTTAGCCATGGATCGGGCGATCGCTGTCAGACGATAATACGACTTCTTCTTTTTTAATTTTTACTTTTATATTATGCTATGTTTCCACTAATTTCGGAATTCATACTCAGGGGACGGGTGACTTATTACATCAGTGGTTATTTATTTATTATTTTTTTGCAATTTATTACCTTTTTTCCCCTTGGTGGAAGTTTCATTAAACCATTGATATGTCAGCAGACGACATTCGAATGGGAAGAAACCGACTACGACGACGACGACCACTACGACGACCACTACGACGACAATGCAGACAAACGGATCGCTTACACAAAATAAAATATACCAAAATAATAAAACAACAACAACCAATAAACCAAAACAAATACACAATTACTTAGGAAAAAAAAACAATATATAATTACTTTACTCTACCAAACTACATAAAAAAACACTATTAATTTTTACACATACTTACATTTTTCAGCGTACGATTCTTGGGGTTATTCAATATTGTTGCATTTTTATTCTTTCCGGTTTGCAGTAGAACATCTCTTTCTCCACTTTTTATTTCGTTCGTTATTTACTTCCTTTTTTTTGAGAGGGGGGCATCTACCAATGATTTTAACACACATTTTCCATTGCGTCATGTACGAAATTTTACTTTGTTGTTTTTTGCGAACGCCAATATCATTCGGTTTGGCTCTATTTAATTCATGTTTTGTATTAACAAGGTGTTTTTTTTTTACAATGTCTTAGCACTTCACTTTACTAATTAACTCGGAAATAGACCCAGAAAACTCTATTTTTCACGTGTTACTCTTTCGAATACAATAGAAAACTCATAGGAAACCTACAAAAAATTAAGGATAAATCGGCTTGCACAACTGTCCCTCATTTTTGCCCGCCCAGTTTGGCACAGTTTACATATTTGGGTCCTTCTGTTTGCCGGGGGGGGGGGGCGATTATAACTTCCCCAAAACCGGGGTATTGGAAACATCCACAGCAATGTTTTTTTTTTTTTTCCACAAAAATTGGCCACTACAAGAACCATGATTATTTCCATTTTTGTCCGCAATAAATAACAAATAAATATACATCATTACCGGTTTATTTCGTTTGCAAAATACAGTCCGATGTTTGCATTTACATAAAGTTTACTCGCCTCATATATTAAAACATTGCGTGATCTCAAGTCATGTGATGTTGTCATGGGTGGCATCACACTTTTATTATCTGGTGACTTCCGACAAACGCTTCCTATTGTTCCACGTGGAAGTCCTGCTGATGAGCTCGATGCTTGCATTAAATTGTCATATTTGTGGAAGTACATCAAGACTGTAACCTTATCTACAAACATGCGTGTCCATCTTAATAGTGACCCATTGGCTGATAAATTTGCTTCCATACTTCTACAAATTGGAGATGGCAAAATTCCAACAGACAAACATGGTAAAATTGTAATTGCTTCAAGTATTGGATCAATTGTTTCCTCACTCGCAGAACTTTGTAACAAAGTTTACCCAAATATAGCTGCAAATTATACTAATCCTCAATGGCTAACAGAAAGAGCAATTTTAGCTCCAAAAAATGATATGGTACACATCATCAATGACCAACTGCTTGATGAAATTCCAGGTGAGGAACAAATTTACACTTCTCTAGATTCTACTGTAGATAATGACAATGCTGTACAGTACCCTACAGAATTTTTAAATTCCTTGCAATTACCTGGTATGCCACCACACAAATTAAAACTGAAATCTGGATGTCCAATTGTGTTACTCAGAAACCTTGATGCTCCACGACTATGCAATGGAACAAGATTATGTGTAACACGAATGCAACCTCATGTGATAGAAGCAGTCATATTGACTGGTGTAGCTACAGGCGAATTGACATTTCTTCCTAGAATACCAATTATTCCATCAGATTCAACAATTCCATTTAAAAGGCTTCAGTTCCCAATAAAATTATGTTTTGCCATGACAATAAATAAGTCGCAAGGACAAACCTTGGCAGTGGTTGGTCTGAACTTAGCTTCTTCTTGCTTTAGTCACGGACAGTTTTATGTAGGATGTTCACGGGTAGGTTCCCCACACAATCTATATATATTAGCACCAGAGGGTAGAACATCAAACATTGTGTATCCAAGAGCTTTATACAAATAGGAAAGCCAATTCTCTCTTCTATTATTATTTATAGTTATTTTTTGCTGTGAATTATCAGCATGGCAGTCTCATAAGTATTGTCCACACTCCACCCATATTCCTGTCAGGTCAATGTTTTAAAACTCTGATAGGAAATTCTTATGGGAAGTTTCTAATCTTTTTCATTATAGAATGTGTACCTTTTTCTATTCAAAATTTGATTTAATACAACCGTTCACTTCTTTCATGTTAAGTTACTTAAAATCATTAAACTCAGTTGCAGTGCTCCGTGGCATAGTGGTTAGCATGCCGGACAATTCACATTATATTTTCACATTCGCGCTGACCTACCGTAGTCTTTTTTTTTTTTTTTCATAAACACCTAAAATGGATTTTCTTGGTGGCCGAGTTGTTAACATTCCATTTTTTTTTTTTTTTTCACACTTAATTTTCCAACTTTGCCCCAATACTCCGGGTTTGATCCTTCCTACTTACCTAACATCACTTTTTATTTATTAAACAATCCCCACCCCGGAAACAAACACCCGGGCAACGATTTTTTTTATTCTTTTGTTTTGATTTACTCAAAACCGCACACACCTCGAAACATCCGAGCAACGCCGGGTACCCCTGCTAGTAATAAATAATAGGCATATTTTGGCAATACTATGTACAAAAGATCATGGCATGAACTCAGCCTGCAAACTTTACAGCTTTCTGCAGAACAGGGAAATATCATGCATAATGTCCTCAGAGTGTGGCACTCACTTCACTGGCGAGGTGTACACAAATTTTTGCAAAATGAAATTGATTAAGTAGGAACATCATTGCCTCTGAAGGCCACAGAGCTAAGGATACATAGAGAAACCATACCATACTTAAGAAAATGCTTTATACATAATTTATCAGGACAAGATCTGCATATGAACCAATGTTTTAGAATCGGTATTTTCATCAATAAACATGATGCTTAATAAGATGACAAGATCATATCCACATTACATTGTCACCGGCTGACACCCTAACATAGGTTTGCCAAGGATTCCGGGTCAGTATATTGTGAACTCCAATTCTATATGGAATGTAAGTCACCACATTGCTTAGGCATGTGGATCAAAGAGTCCCCTTGCCAATACTGAAGCAGATCACAAAGCTGATAAAAGACTCAATTAGATCACCTCCAAAGATGAAATCAAAGTAGGGGATCAGGTATTGTTGTATTGGCCTCAATCAAATCTGCCATGGATTCATAATTTTGAGATCCTCAAAAAACTAAGATGGCTATTAAAGAATAGATCCATCGTGCACACATATTGCCTTATACCAACACTGAAACACATCGCAAATGACACACCAATCCTGATACAACTAAATCTTCCTATCTTCCAACAAATGTGTATGCCTACCATACAGAGTTGCCTACACAAGTCCTAAAAGTACTTCCAAGAAGAACTACATGAGAACAGATCCTCTCACTCTTTAAGGACTTCATAGTAAGATGTTTCATACATCTGTAAAGATATCTAAATAAGCTCTTAGGAGGTTGTGATAATTTCAAAATATTATGCTTGTTTATCTCTATATAAATAAAATGAACTCATTTTTTCCCCTCCGACTTTGACCTTTATAGGACTGCACCTGTATACATTTGGTGCAGCCGTATCATTCACAAACTGAATCACGACATCTGCCGTATGTTATAGGCTTATTACATATCCAGTATCTCGCTGATCAGAGTTTCCTATATTCTATCTGGTGAGAGTCCACTGTAAAAATCGGTTATATTTAATGGAAGTAGTAAAGTATACTCTCTCTACTAAATTCATCCTTCCACCGCCACTCACTTACACCGTTCCAGACCGTTCACAGGAGACATTTAAAACCGAACACCGGTTAGAATTTATCTAAAAACTGGACTGGACTTACGCTGAAACGAACCACGCCTACTTTGCCATTGGTTAGCATAAAACATAAACACAAATTATAAAGCATTTATTATAATAAAATTAGATTAAAACAGAACACAATCCGTTACCTTGAATTGAATTCACAATTACATTACTTCGATTTCATTATAACCTGCGTGGTTAGAGTTTTATGAAAACCTGAATTGACATTTACGTGAAACGCACCAAACTTACTTTCACAAACACAACTTCCGTTTTGCTCTTTCCTTTCCTTCTTTCTTTCTTTCTTTCTTTCTTACCTTTCGTTGTCTTTTTCGCTTTTTGGGTGATGGTAGTGGTCGTACTTCCCTATGTTTCTCTTTCTTTCCATAAACATAAACACAAACTAAACGCTATACGTTATCTTGAATTGTATTACCGAACACATTACTTCGCTTACTCGACTTACATTAACTTTACACTCGCGTTGGTAAGGTTTTCTAAAAATCAGAACTGCGATTTACGGGACGGCATGTTTAACATCGTTATATTTTCATTTTCTTTTGTTGTGCTGATGGTGGTGGGTGGACTACTTTCCTATGTTTTCAGTCTACACGATATTTCACTTTTGTAAAGCTATTTCTTACCAAACTTCCTTTATAATCTTTCCTTTCGGTCTTTCCTTCTTTCTTTCTTTTCTTTCCTTTTTCTGCTCTTTCCATTGTTAAAACGAAACGAAACGAAACAACCTGATATTCCAGGTTTTACTTACACTCTATCACTCTACGACTCTTACTTGTGTATCCAACTCTATTTGTGCCACGTTCCTTTACTTTTTCACCGTACCAGTTACCAGACGACATTCAGGTAAATAGAGTTTTATATGCGGCGATATTCACGTACATGGACTTCCCTTTTTGTTCTTTTTCTTGGGGGCCGGTTTACGTTACTACACGTTAGCCATGGATCGGGCGATCGCTGTCAGACGATAATACGACTTCTTTTTTTTTATTTTTTACTTTTATATTATGCTATGTTTCCACTAATTTCGGAATTCATACTCAGGGGACGGGTGACTTATTACATCAGTGGTTATTTATTTATTATTTTTTTGCAATTTATTACTTTTTTCCCCTTGGTGGAAGTTTCATTAAACCATTGATATGTCAGCAGACGACATTCGAATGGGAAGAAACCGACTACGACTACAATGCAGACAAACAGGTTTAATTCAAAAACACATCGTCTGCAACGGATCGCTTACACAAAATAAAATATACCAAAATAATAAAACAACAAAAACCAATAAACCAAAACAAATACAGAATTACTTAAGAAAAAAAAAATATATAATAATAATAATAATAATAACACCAGGAGATAATACAAAAACTATATCTGGGTAATTACTTTACCTTACCAAACTACATAAATAAACGCTATAAATTTTTACACATACTTACATTTTTCAGCGTACGATTCTTGGGGTTATTCAATATTGTTGCATTTTTATTCTTTCCGGTTTGCAGTAGAACCTCTCTTTCTCCACTTTTTATTTCGTTCTTTATTTACTTCCTTTTTTTGGGGGGGAGGGGGGACATCTACCAATGATTTTAACACACATTTTCCATTGCGTCATGTACGAAATTTTACTTTGTTGTTTTTTGCGAACGCCAATATCATTCGGTTTGGCTCTATTTAATTCATGTTTTGTACTAACAAGGTGTTTTTTTTTTTACAATGTCTTAGCACTTCACTTTACTAATTAACTCGGAAATAGACCCAGAAAACTCTATTTTTCACGTGTACAAATACTTTTTTCCCCTTTGGCACATTAAGTTTACTCCTTACTCTTTCGAATACAATAGAAAACTCATAGGAAACCTACAAAAAATTAAGGATAAATCGGCTTGCACAACTAAGTCCCTCATTTTTGCCCGCCCAGTTTGGCACAGTTTACATATTTGGGTCCTTCTGTTCGCCGGGGGGGGGGGGGGGCGATTATAACTTCCCCAAAACCGGGGTATTGGAAACATCCACAGCAATGTTTTTTTTTTTTTCCACAAAAATTGGCCACTACAAGAACCATGATTATTTCAATTTTTGTCCGCAATAAATAACAAATAAATATACATCATTACCGGTTTATTTCGTTTGCAAAATACAGTCCGATGTTTGCATTTACATAAAGTTTACTCCCCTCATATATTAAAACATTGCGTGATCTCAAGTCATGTGATGTTGTCATGGGTGGCATCACACTTTTATTATCTGGTGACTTCCGACAAACGCTTCCTATTGTTCCACGTGGAAGTCCTACTGATGAGCTCGATGCTTGCATTAAATTGTCATATTTGTGGAAGTACATCAAGACTGTAACCTTATCTACAAACATGTGTGTCCATCTTAATAGTGACCCATTGGCTGATAAATTTGCTTCCATACTTCTACAAATTGGAGATGGCAAAATTCCAACAGACAAACATGGTAAAATTGTAATTACTTCAAGTATTGGATCAATTGTTTCCTCACTCGCAGAACTTTGTAACAAAGTTTACCCAAATATAGCTGCAAATTATACTAATCCTCAATGGCTAACAGAAAGAGCAATTTTAGCTCCAAAAATGATATGGTACACATCATCAATGACCAACTGCTTGATGAAATTCCAGGTGAGGAACAAATTTACACTTCTCTAGATTCTACTGTAGATAATGACCATGCTGTACAGTACCCTACAGATTTTTTAAATTCCTTGCAATTACCTGGTATGCCACCACACAAATTAAAACTGAAATCTGGATGTCCAATTGTGTTACTCAGAAACCTTGATGCTCCACGACTATGCAATGGAACAAGATTATGTGTAACACGAATGCAACCTCATGTGATAGAAGCAGTCATATTGACTGGTGTAGCTACAGGCGAATTGACATTTCTTCCTAGAATACCAATTATTCCATCAGATTCAACAATTCCATTTAAAAGGCTTCAGTTCCCAATAAAATTATGTTTTGCCATGACAATAAATAAGTCGCAAGGACAAACCTTGGCAGTGGTTGGTCTGAACTTAGCTTCTTCTTGCTTTAGTCACGGACAGTTTTATGTAGGATGTTCACGGGTAGGTTCCCCACACAATCTATATATATTAGCACCAGAGGGTCAGCAGGGCAGTCTCATAAGTATTGTCCACACTCCACCGATATTGCTGTCAGGTCAATGTTTTAAAACTCTGATAGGAAATTCTTATGAGAAGTTTCTAATCTTTTTCATTATAGAATGTGTACCTTTTTCTATTCAAAATTTGATTTAATACAACCGTTCACTTCTTTCATGTTAAGTTACTTAAAATCACTAAACTCAGTTGCAGTGCTCCATGGCATAGTGGTTAGCAGGAGGAAATTGTGAAGGATGAAAAGCAGAGAGGACTGTGGCAGAGACCCAGGTTCTCTGGCAGATGCTACCGATGCCAAGGCCCCCATGTGGCGAGGGAGTGCAGGGAGCCAAAGCCAGAAGTCATGTGTTACCACTGTGGAGAAGTCGGCCACATCAGCAGAATCTGTCCTCAGGGAAACGAACAGGGGGAAGCCACTGCGCCGGTGGCTACCCCACTTATTCGATGAAGGCGCGTCAGGGTATGCCACCACAAGTAGAGGTGACCCTAAATGGACGAAGTGCAAAAGCCCTTGTCGACACAGGCTTTACTTCAACAATTGTCACCAAAGACATGGTTGACACATGCAATAGAACCAGCAGCATTATGGCAGTTGACGGCAGTTGACAGCAGAGAGGTGAAGTGCAACGGCACAAGTATCGTTCGGTTGATGGTACGTGGGATGTCACTAACAATCCAGGCAATTGTTATTAACAAAATTGTCATGGGTGTTGATATGGTGCGAGGGATGGACGCAATTGCTCGACTAGGGGGTGTTACGGTACATAGGAACTCCGTGAGATTTGGAGGACATAAAGGGGCTGCAGGTGTGCAATTTGAAAAAGGTGTCACAGGAACGGGCGGTTCAGAAAAATGTTGCACGATAGAGGACCAAGATTTCTCTGCACACTTTGATGGTGAGAAATGGACAGTCAAGTGGGCATGGAAAGTAGAACCTCACATACTGAACAACAGAATGGAATGCTACGAGCATACGTTGCGAGGAGGCACAAGAGTTGAATTTGAGAAGGAGGTGGACCGATGGATCTCAGAGGGGATTTTAAGACCATGGACGGAGAAGGTGGAAGGTGTACTGCCGTTAATGGTGGTTGTTCAACCCACAAAACAAAAAGTTTGACCAGTACTGGACTTCAGGGAGCTGAACATACACGTTGCGTGTCACACCGGAGGCGATGTGATGGACGTGTGCGGAGAGACCATGCGAGAGTGGAGGCAGATTCAGAAGGCTGCAACGATTGTGGATTTAAAATCTGCATACCTACAGATCCACATTTTACAGGAATTCTGGAAATACCAGCTGGTCAGATACAAGGGCCGAACATACTTCTTGAGTAAGTTGGGCTTTGGCCTGAATTCTGCACCAAAAATCATGGCAGCGATCCTCAAAACGGTGCTAAGCAAGGAGGACGCAGTCAGAAGAGCCACCAGTTCCTACATTGATGATATTTTGGTGGATGAGACGGTAACAACTGCGGAGGACGTAGTAAAACACCTCAACAGCTTTGGGCTAATTGCAAAACGCCCGGAATCGTTGGAGGGAGGAGCTGTGTTAGGACTCCAACTAAGAAAGGACCAGATAGGACGGTTAGTGTTCCGGAGGGGAAATGTGATCCCGGAGGTGTCGGAAAAATTGAGCAAGCGAGAACTCTTCTCAATATGCGGAAGACTGGTGGGCCATTACCCTATTGCAGAATGGCTACGGACTGCATGTAGTTATATCAAAAGGCTAGCTAGTGGAAGGAAGTGGGAGGATGGAGTTGATAAAGAGTGTGGACATTATGAGAGTTTATTAAAGAGGTTAAGAGGGAGGATCCAGTGAGAGGTGCTTGGCATGTACCAACAGTGCAGAAGGTGTTGTGTGGTGTGATGCAAGCTGTATATCAGTGGGGGTCACCTTGGAGATAGGTGGTGTTACTGCAGAAGATGCTGCTTGGTTGCGGAAGAAGGATGACGTGGCTCACATAAATGTGGCGGAACTGGATGCGGTTATGAAGGGCATCAACTTAGCCTTGAAATGGGGGCTACAGAATGTTGAGGTGAGGACCGACTCAGCCACTGTGTTCTCTTGGATCCAGTCCGAAGCTACAGAGAAAGGAGGGTGAAGACGAAAGGCGCTGCCGAGATGCTAGTAAAGCGTCGATTGATGATATTAAGGGAGCTGATTAGGGAATTTGATCTTCAACTTAGGGTCACTATCGTTCCTTCAGCGAAGAACAGAGCAGATGTGATGACGAGGGTGCGGAAGACCTGGCTAAAGGCGCCGAATGAGGCGGCTGTTGCAATATGTTGTTTAAATGAAGACACTCTGAAGGATTTGCATGACATGCACCATTTTGGAGTGGATAGAACCTTGTTCTTGGCCAGGAAGGTGGACCCCAGAATCACAAAGGAGGCCGTTAGGACAGTTGTTGAGAGATGCAGCCGGTGTCAATCAATCGACCCTGCGCCAAGTAGACACAAAGCTGGTGAGGTTCAGGTGGCAGAGAACTGGAGCAGGTTGGCGATAGACGTAACGCACTATCGACACAGGCCGTATCTGTCAATGGTCGACTGTGGACCAGGAAGAGTAGCCATTTGGAGGAAGATCAAGGCAGAAAATGCAGGTGAAATTGCAAAGGTCTTGGAAGAGGTGTTTTTGGATAGGGGTCCAGTGACGGGAGTGCTAATGGACAATGGCACTGCCTTTCACTCAGCTGCCATGGAGAATGTGTTGGATAAGTGGGGAGTGCGGCGCTATTTCAGGGCTGCATATAGACCAGGCAGAAACGGAATTGTGGAGCAGCATCACAGGACCATTAAGGCTATAGCTGAAAGGGGCCAGATTTCACCACCAGAAGCTGTCTTCTGGTATAATATGGCTCCAAATCAGGGCAAAAAGTGGAGTCAGTGCCGCAGAGGGCAGTCTTCAAGTACGAGTGGCGGCATCCCTGAACTGAACAGGTACCCGCGGAGGAAGGCGAGAAGCGAGCGACTGTGCGAGTGGGAGAGGAAGTGTGGATGAAACCGCCTGATGCTCGCTGTACCACACGCTGGGGGAGGGGCATTGTGACAAGTGTCCAGTCCCTGAACAATGTATCTATCGACGGCATCCCTCGACACATCCTTGATGTGCGGCCGGTAGTGGTGTCATCAGAGGAAGACAGCGACGTCGAGCCAAGTAGCAATGTTCACGAAGAGGCTCCGCAGAGATCGCAGCGAGAGAGACGGCCATCATGTTGGTCGAGCGACTACGTGATGGGTTGACATGTGATGATCGTGTAGACCAAGGGGGCGTGTGGTTTGAGTTGTCCCCCTTTGCAATTTGGCTGCTTGGAGAAATGGAAAACTAGATGGCTCTGGTTGATAGTCAATTTGCATAAGTGGAGAAATGGGCAGCATATAAACGGTACTTTTTTTTAAGCAGGGTGAAGAGCGCAGAGAGTTAAACGACGGTTGGAAGAAGTGACGGTGAATTCTTTTTGTGACGGTGAATTAATTTTGGACGTTGAAGAGCTCAACCTTTTGGAAGGAACAGCTGTGTCTTATATATTTTTTTTTATTTCTTTTTTTTTCTACTTCACTACAGGCGAGAAAAAATATTCATGATAACAAGATTTAGTTCACTACAGAGCTTAAGGAGTAGCAGACCGTTTAAATAAACTTTGTCAATGCCATATGGAACTAACGGAGACCAGGTCTTATTGTTTGAGCCAACCCATGCATTGAAATCACCAAAAATCACCACACACTCAGCAGCACCTGGCAAATCGGTGATAACAGATCTAAGTGTATCATAAAAAGATGTAATATGATGAAGAGTCAGCGCATAGACAGAAAGAACATTCGTGTAACGACCAGCAGCAAGGGGAATTCTCAAACTCATTGCACGGTCATTTATGCCAACTAGCTGCTTGATCTTCTCAATTAAGGAGTTCTTAACAGAAAATCCCACACCATCTTCACGCCTCTCATTTTCAGACTAGAAGATCCTATAGCCTGACTCTTGCTCAACCAGTTAATCCTCACCTGTGAAACCTGTCACAGAGAGTGCAGCAATTTCTATTTTTGCAATTCTTTGGCCAAAATTGAAGTCTCTCCTTCAAGATTTTTACTATTGTCGATAATTATACTCACATTTCAGCAACGGAGCTGGAGTGAGTGTTGTTTAGCATAATATCTTCTGTTCTTGTTCCTGCTAATATGGTCAGCTGTCAGCTAGAGGTTGCCGACCAGAAGAAATGAAAAATAGGGACGATAAAAGAACAAGGGAAGAACAAAGGAGAGGTGACAGAAACAGCAAACAGGGTATACGGAAATACATATATAAATAGATAAAAATATAAAAATAAAACAAATTGAAAGTGGAGAAAGTAGAAAAATGTCTAAGAAAATATTCAAAATAAGTTAAAAATTAAAATTCGAAAATAAAATAATATAAAATAAAAGAAAAATGATAGAGGTTCTAGTGAAGTCTTTAGTTTAGGGCTCCTGAAAGCGAAAAATATGACAACTGCTTACAAATCCAACAAGATAAAAAATTTGGGGAGCATCAAGTCTTAGAAAGTATTTATACAGTTTATTTTCAACACTCATATCCACATCCCACACTGGAGATAGTTTAAAAGTTTAATGGAGGCAATATCATATTCGAAATTGATTTAGCAGAAGTCAGATGCATATCTACAAGTAAAATTAGATGAAAAATTGAAGCAGAATGTTCTATTTTCAGTTCAATCTTCTTACTGTCTCTTTCTTCCTGACCTCGATTTGCAATACTGAATATTTCCCTTCTTCACCCTCTTTCTGAAATGAGCAACACGAAATCTCTAAAAATACTGCTGCCACAAAGAAAATCTGACATCTTTTATCTCTGTGGGGACGCAAACTAATGCAAATGAGTACAAACCGGATTTCCTGTACCATCACGTAGGCTTCGTGTTATTTGTGCATTAGATCGGATAGCATTTGGCTCGTCATACATTGTCTACAAAAATATACATTTTATCGAATGTATCGAATTCAACTTCAATTGTCACCAATGCTCGCAATAGTAACACAATAACATCGTAACTGTACACGACACTGCCCCTTCCTCTCACTCAAGCTTGCTTTTTATGCAGTTTTTCACCCTGTCTCATTTGCATGTGTGCACTCTGTTTTTTCGTGATCTCACGATCTCGCGAGACCACAGTTTATAAAACACCAGGCGCCATCTTCTTTTTCTTTCCCCACCCAACACTTCCCTGCGGCAAGTCCACCCCTCCTCTGTCATGCCACTGCTCACACGCACATCCACACAATGCACAAATATGTGCACGCTTGCTACTCTGGTGAGCATTACACTCCGCCCTGATCTGATGATCACACAGAGTGCACTGCAGGGTTTGTCTACTAGTCCGCTTACTTCTGCGAAGGGGCACATTCATAGGTTCTGTTTCTGGTGCTGGTTCTGATACAGATTCAGGTTCTGATTCAGATTCTGCTTCCAGGTCTGGTTCTGATTCTATTTCCACCGCGTCAGATGAACTATAATCATCACTCTCTGGTGTGTTGATTTCGTTCATCAGTAGCTCATCACTTGAGGATTCATTGCTCTCCTCTGTAGATGTATGATGCACCTCAGAAGCCAGGTGAAGATTGCGCACATGGCGCGGGGTTTCATCAAGTAGGACCAACTGCTGGCTGATTCCCCCAGAGATTTGTCCTCGCTTGAATTTGGTGGTGCACCGGTTTTCAAGTGGTTTCACCCAAACTGGATCCCCTACCTCATATTTGGCATGTCTTTTTTGGTTGACTGGCTGTACAGCATCAATTCCCTGTAGTCTAAAACAGTACGTGTATATGGGATTGATATTGGCACTATTGTAGGTAATTTCCCAACCTTTGGCGTGATGTGATACCAATACATGGCCTCCATAAAGGTACATACATTGCTTTCTGGCAGCAATTTTCTTAATGCTATGATGGCTCCTCTCAGCAATGCCATTCCCTGATGGCACATGAGTGCATCGCAGCTGTAGTCGGACGCCCCATTCATCTAACAGCTGCTGAACTTGTTGGCTGCAGAAAGCAACATCGTTATCCATCAAGATCTTTTCCGGCGCACCCCGCTCAAAAAAGATGGATGACAAGATACAAACAACACTTGCCGAGTCCTGTCTAATGATGTGTCGCCATACCGCAAAATGTGTGGGTCCACAATCGATAAGAGTTAGAAAGGGTTTACCACTGTAATGGGTAATGTCCATCGCCATCCGCTGCCACACCTTCTTGATGTCCAATCGTCCTTTTCGCCATTGCTCTGGTGCAGGATCAATAGACTGACACACCTCACAGTGCCTAACATCTGCCTTTGTCACTGCTGGATCCACACGCCTCGCAAAATACACTGTTCTATTGACACTTGGATGTCTACTCTGTGCATGATTCTTCTGTATTTGACATGGGCTAATCACGCCAAGTATTACTGCGCGAGATCAAGCAGTGTGCTCCACACCCATCTTCACAGTTCCATACCATCTGTGAGATACACAGGTTAGTTGGTAGGCATGATTACAATGTGATGTTACCAGCGTTACCCCCACTGATAGTCCATACTCAGAGACCAGACTCTTCAGCATGTCTAGCCTTTGCCAGATCAACATCTCGCTGGCTGCTTTAGTGCGGATTCTTGTCCATCCTGAAAGCGTGTCAAACACCCAGTGGTAGACGCAGAGAGAATCCATGTACAGGTGCAGTTTCTTTTATTGCCATCAGTGCGATATTTATTCCCTTTACAACAGCGTCCAGCTCTGCTAAGTTGATGTGCTGAGCATCACTCATGGGTCGCAGCGAACATGCGTTTCCAAACACATTCCCTCCTTGCTCTAATGCGACTTCCAATGCCATGAACTAGCGTCGACCCACACATTAACGTGGTCTGCATCAACACCCCATTTTCCATGGGCGGGGTTCCTCCTTGTTGACTCTCTCCAGGGAAACAGTTTCCATCACAGTTAGAATAGCATCGTCAAGCACATCGTCCCAACCTGTGATTACCAAATTTGCTCTGCATTTAATGACACTCACAGCTACACAAAGCCAGCCACAGGCTGGTAAGTGTCCAATACGTTTTCCACACCAGGAAAAAACAGTCCGCCTCCTAACAACATCAGAGTTTCCTGGTATCCCACTGCCACACCTCCATCATAGGGTGCCGTCTTCATCACAGACGTCTAATCCAAATACGCATGCTCCATCCTTCAGACATTCAGGATTCTTGCACTGCAGACCAAACTGAGCCAATTTTTCCCTTACACACGATGCAGATTTTATGTCCTCATTGATGTACACATCGTCAATGTAGGCTGATGTTGCATCCTCAATGGTTTTTTCTCCAGACAACCCGCATTCACATTGGTTTTCATGATCTGCAGTGCCACATTCAGACCAAAGCCGAGTCATGTTAGGCAGTACCTCTGACCCGGAAACTACACTGTCTGGAAGGCCACTGCATTTCATTTACTCGCACTTGCAAATAGGACTTCCGCATGTCTAATATTGACACATTGGAGCCCTTCTGGCACCATTCCCTCAGTTTGCTGGTGCACACGTAAGTATCGGCAGTGTAAGCATCAATGTACTGGTTGAGCTCACAATAATTCAGTACTCATCTTACTTTTGACTCGTTATGCTGGATAACCGCCATTAAGGGTATCAGACCCTTGGGCGGACCAAGCTTCTCGGGGTAGGGGATCAGCTATCTATCTCGGATCTACACCTCAAGCTCTTGCTCGTACTCATCATGAGCCTCCTCAGGTATAGGGTATTCTGCGATGCGATTCTGTAATTTGGTTGATGCCCTTCCTTGGGTCCACTTCCATGATGCAGTCCAGGCCTGCTGGCTATAGTCATAGCCCACCTTAAAGTCAGGGCAATGGATGTGGATTGTAGCACACACCGGGTTGTTTAAAGAAGTGCATGGTTTCGTTTCTTTCGATGATCACTTCCCCCAGTGCCTTGATAGCATCGTAGACCAGCAGTACTCGAACCCCAGCAAATCCCCTTGCATCACGAACACATTAATTTCCGCGGCCACACCAGAGTCTGTGTGGACCTACTCGGTTCCAGCTTCACAGCATTCTTCTGTCTCGCTGCCTATTGTGGTGACTTTAATGTTCCTTTTAGTTCAGGTCCGACACAATCTGGCACTCATGATGGTATGTGAGCAGCCGGAATCGAGAAGAGCTGAGCAGGGCACTCGGTTCACATACACATTTATCGTAGGTTGCACATTACGTAGATCTTGTCTGGGAAGCAGGGTGGCGCTGACATCCTGCCCCCTGACGGGTTTCCCACACAGTTTTTGGCTAGGTGCTCTATGTCACCACATTGGAAACAGTGCAGTTGCCCCCCGCCCTTTGTCAATGCATCTTCTCGCAAAATGACCTCGCCGACCACAGCAGTAACATCTTCCATTAGTCACAGAGCTCAGTCGGGGAATCTCCCCGGCCTCGTTCTGGGCTGCCTTTGTCACCATCACAACTGGTTCCCCAGCTCCTCCTCATCTCTGGTGATAGACCAGGTGCGTTCCATCAACTTCTCACGGGTGAGAAGGCCAGCCACAAATGCATATGCCAATGTCCTCTCCAACACTTCATTGCTAAACAGCAAGTTACTTCAATTCCGCAAAGAACACACCCATGGTTTCTCCTGGCATGAGCTTCCTAGAGGTGAATCTTTCATAAGCTGTACAAGGATCCATTGCAAATGCCTTGTACATTGTATTTTTTATAGCAATCACATCAGCCTCCGTAGTGGCACTAAGTTGCTGATACACACTCAGAGCGCCCCCAGCCAATCTCAGGTGAATCACAGTGTGCACTCTCTTTACCTCACAGAGATTGCAAGTCAACTCGACCCTCTCAACCAAGTCTACGGCAGATGTGGACCCATCAAACTCTGGAATCAGTTTCAGATTAAACTTTGAGTCGGTTATTTTTCACAGCAATAGTCAAAATAGTTTGTATTGAATTCAACTTCAATCGTCACCAACACTTGCAATAGTAACACAATAACCTTGTGACTGTGAACGACACTGTCCCTTCCTCTCACTCAAGCTTGCTTTTTATGCAGTTTTTTACCCTGTCTCATTTGCATGTGTGCCCTCTGTTTTCTCGTGATCTCGCAAGACCACAGTTTATAAACACCAGGCGCCATCTTATTTCTCTTCCTTTTCCCACCCTACACTTACTTGCGGCAAGTCCACCTCTCCTCCATCACACCACTGCTTGCACACACATCCACACGATGCACAAATACGTGGACGCTTGCTACTCTGGTGAGTATTATAAAGTACTTAACAATAAACATACATAGAGGCTTATATAGATTAAAAAGATTGTTTTTCAGTTTGAAAATAGCACCAAGCCTGTTTCAACAAATTATATACATAGTGTTGGCTGGTCTAAATTATGCAATGACATATTTAGACGACATATGAATAAAGAGTGAAAATTTCAGAGAACATAAAAATCACATCAAATAAGTTTTTAGAAGAATTGAGAAATACAGATTTAAGGTTGGACTTCAAAAGTGTGAAATTTGTATGAAGAAAATAGAATACGTGGTTAAGATAATCGATCATGAAGGAAAAAGACTGAACTAAAAATGAATGGAAGCCATTAAAAAAACGTTATCTATTCAGGGTAGCGTAACAAGACTGCAATCATTTCTTGAATGAGCAAATTTGTATATACCTTATATGATCGAGTTGAGAGTGCCATTGAATAAAAGTAAGAAGTTTTACTGAACAAGGAATATTTAGTAAAATAAAATGTACTTATCGGATCTATCTGTGCCACACTACAGTCTGAAATAGGAACTAATTGTAGGTGCATATGCAACTGATTATGGCATAGAGGGCCATGCTTCTATACAAATTTATGGATGGAGTAATAAAACCTAGAGCTGATACTTCAAGAGTTCTACTACCTGTGGGAAGTAACTATGGTCAAATTGAGAATGAAGGATTCGCAATAATGTACTCTGTGAAAAAATCCACAGATTTATTCATGGAAGAAGATTCATTCTACAAACCGATCATAAACTATTATTGTTAATTTCTGGATCGAAAAAAGGTGATTCTAACCCATTCTGCAAATACATTACCAAGATGAAGCATGATTTTATTAAATTATAATTTCAAAATACACATTCAAGAAAATGCATACGTAGATGGTTTTCCAGCTTGATCTAGGAAAACACTGAACTGTTGGAAAGAACCATAACTGTTGCAATGAAACAAGAACAAATGGAAGTATTGATTAACACTGTTAGAGAATTATGCATTTGTGAGACTAACCGTAGCCCTCGGCGCAAGAGGGTCCGTGTGTGCCTGGCGTGTGGGGTGGTGGCTGATCCTGTGGTCGGGGCAGCGGAAGAAAAAGTTTCAAGATGGCGCCTGCCTGCATTTATTAGAGACAGAATCTCGCAGGATCGCAAATTAGCTAGGCCATCTTGAGGAATAAAAATCGGTCCATTGGAGATGCGAGGCAGTCGGGTTCTGACGTTCGTGGCGATCAGTACAGTGACCGTTGGGTTCCGTTTCTATTCGTGCAGTCAGCTGAGCTTTGTTAGTTACCTTCGCGCCGTGGCTGTCATTGTTTGTTGGTTCGCTGTGTGTTGCCGTGGTTCTTCAGTGAAACGCTTCGTCGCCCACGACGAGACTCCCCATCTCCTACACAAGATACTCATACAAGCTATTTCGGCCCCCCCACTCCGAACTTGGTTTTCTTTTCTTCAATGGCAGATAGGTTCGATCTAAAGTTGATACCGGAATTCGACGGATCCGACCCGGTACTCAGCTGGGTTGAGACATTGTCAGTTGTCCGGCGTGAAAAATGT
The DNA here is from genome assembly GCF_053919585.1 of Euprymna scolopes. Lineage (NCBI taxonomy): Eukaryota > Metazoa > Mollusca > Cephalopoda > Sepiida > Sepiolidae > Euprymna > Euprymna scolopes. Next base: position 794,537 of record NC_136486.1, on the reverse strand, counting down.
CGAGCGCGTGATTCCTCTGCGGCTGACCGGCGGGGCCTTCGCTGTATATCAGCAACTCAGCGCTGAGGAGAAGTGTGACTACTCGAGTATCAAGGAGGCGTTGTACAGGGCGTTCGCCACTGACCCCGCCACTGCATGGGAGCAGTTTGAGACGAGGTCTATACGCTTGGGCGAAACTGTGGACGTGTATCTCGCCGAACTTAAGAAGCTGACGGTGTTGTTCGGCGGTCTTCCTGAGAGGACCCTAGCCTACAAATTCCTGTCAGGACTCCCCGCTGGAGCAAAGCAGCTCTTGCGAGCAACATCTACCATATCCTCACTACCGCTGAATGACCTAGTGGACAGAGCCAGGACAATAATGAAGGATGACTCGACGGTGCAGGAACCGGTAGTCGCCGTCGCACAGGCCCCACCAAGTGGCGAAGGACCGTCTCAGGGACCCAGCCCGCAAGGTGATGTCATCTGCTACAGATGCAACGGGCGGGGCCACATGGCAAGAAATTGTAGAAGGCGGTCGACGGCTGTTCGCTGCTACCGCTGTAACAAGACTGGGCACATGGCCCGAGACTGTGCGGGAAACGGGGACGGGGACAAGGTGCCAGTGCCGACCTCTTCCCCGAACAGAAAATAAACAAGGCGCTCCTTGTCATTCAGGTCCGAGTTAATGACACGTTATATTCAGCCCTCCTTGATTCCGGTTGCTCCCGCACCATAGTGTGTGCGGACTTCTGTCGGGCGTGGAAAAAGGAAGATATATCACGACAGTGGGCACCCCGGAGTACAAAGGACCTACTACTTTGTGAAGTTGGCTAGACCATCAACACCAAAAAGCGCAGTAAGGGCAGTGGTCAGGGAGTGCCAAACATGCCAGTCCATCGACCCCGCCCCAGCCAGATGGCGGAAAGGACAGCTGGGAGTGGACGCGACTTGGAGTCAGTTGGGTATGGATATAACCCACTACAGCAGCCAACACTTCCTCACGCTGATAGACTGCGGGCCAACGAGTTTCACGATTTGGCACCAATTAGTGAGGCAGGATTCCACCAGTGTCATCCACGAATTGGAATCCATATTCTGCGAAAGGGGGCCGCCTGAAGAGATCCTCACGGATAATGACACGGCGTTCTGCAGCAGGGAATTAAGGCATTTTATGGACAACTAGGGGATCCGCCTTCAACACCGATGCGCGTATGTGCCGAGCGGCAACGGCATAGCGGAGCGGTGCCACCGAACCGTGAAGAGGATCGCGGCCAGGAAGAAGTGTACGATCGCAGAGGCGGTTTACAGATGCAACACAACACCTAAGGACGCCGTGACTGGCGGCAGTGCGCCCGCTGATGCGATTCATCACTACCACGTGCGCGTCAAGGACGTTGAAGTGTGTCTACCCGACCAACGAGAACCCCAGGGGACGTACCAAGTGGGAGACACCGTCTGGGTGAAGCCATCTGGCGGCCGGTGCACCAGCAGCTTTTGGAGGGGGCGGGTCACCGGCGTCATCAGTAAACAGGCCATACTAGTCGATGATACTCCGCGCCACGTAAGGGATGTCCGGCCCGCTCTAAGCGCTGACCAATCGGCGAGCAGTGGAAGTAGCGAGTCATCCGACGATGAGCGATGGATCCAACCCGTGCCCCACGAACCTGGTGACTCAACTGCGAGCAGTGGAAGGAGCAAGTCATCCGACGATGAGCGATGGATCCAACCTGTGCCCCACGAACCTGATGACTCAACTACGAGCTCTAATGCTGATGCTGATGCTGACACTTCTGAGAGCTCCGATGAGGAAGTCCCGGCAATACCCCTCCGCAGGAGTGCTCGAATCAAACGGCCACGTCCGCCGTGTCACGTATGTGATCTGGAGACCAGGGGGAGTGTGAGACTAACCGTAGCCCTCGGCGCAAGAGGGTCCGTGTGTGCCTGGCGTGTGGGGTGGTGGCTGATCCTGTGGTCGGGGCAGCGGACGAAAGAGTTTCAAGATGGCGCCTGCCTGCTTTTATTAGAGACGGAATCTCGCAGGATCGCAAATTAGCTAGGCCATCTTGAGGAATAAAAATCGGTCCATTGGAGGTGCGAGGCAGTCGGGTTCTGACGTTCGTGGCGATCAGTACAGTGACCGTTGGGTTCCGTTTCTATTCGTGCAGTCAGCTGAGCTTTGTTAGTTACCTTCGCGCCGTGGCTGTCATTGTTTGTTGGTTCGCTGTGTGTTGCCGTGGTTCTTCAGTGAAACGCTTCATCGCCCACGACGAGACTCCCCGTCTCCTACACAAGATACTCATACAGCATTCTTTTATGCTAAAACATTGTTGTATTTAATACATCGGCATGTGGTAAAATGACAAGCACAAAAAGATATTAACATCTTGCCAATCTGAACTCTCATCACATATGAATAATGGTCTCAACACTGTTGTAGTCATCAATGATATTGTAAAATCATGAAAAATGTTTCATGAAGACGTTCATGGGATTGCTATCTGGCTTTCAGTTTGATGACGAACTTGTTACGTCCATATCGCAATTACAGGAATTTTCTGAGCTTTTACTTGGGACTACATTCAAAGAAGTTATGAAAGCTGTAAAAGACACATCATCTAGTAAATCTACTTCAGTAGAAATCTTTATATTGTACAGATATGGTCTCAATGATCTGTCTCACAAGATTATAAAGATATGCTGATAAATCACCCTTACAAGAACAAGTGTAACAAAAGGGTATGATATGATCACATGGAATTTTGTTGGTAAAATACAGAATTATGTGATACTCAATAGAATCATGGAAGACTTCGTTAATATTCACTGAGCCTCAATGTGGTTTTCGCTCACGCCATCAAATTATTAACATGATATTTGCATTTTGTCAGGTTGTTGAGAAGCATGCAGGAATTCTGTATGTTATTTGTAGATTTAACAAAAGTTTGGACTCTGTTTATAGAACAATTTTGTGGAGTGTCCTGAAAAAACTCATATTTTCTGATATGTTGATGGTCATCATATCCTTAAATGAAGGTATGAAAGCTTCTGTTGTCTCTGATGGTGTCTAATCGGATTCGTTTGATGTCACCAACGATACCTAAGGAGGATGTGTGATTGCCCCGGTTTTATTTGCTGTTTTTTATTCATTTTCAGTAATACTCAATAATGTGCTTAGTGACTCCTTATCAAGCGATAAATTTCAATTCAGGACTATTGGAGGGTTCTTCAACCATCTGCGATCCAAGGCAAAACTCTTGCCTGAACAGCCATCGTCAGAGAAATTTTATTTGCTGATGGCGATATTCTTGTTGCTGTCAGTCGTTTTCCAGCAGCAGAGTAAATGGGTTTATAGTGAAAATGTTAAAAGGACAGAAGTAATATATCAGCTTAAGCCAACATCAAAACAACAACAAAAATGTGCGCATGTACTTTGTTTTCTTGAAATCTCTATCCATGTTGATAGCAAGAACTTGAAATATGACAAATCTTTTACCTGCATGGGAAGGAAAATCCATGCATACTACACACTGATGATATTACTAATCGGATTGCAAAAAGCAGTACAGCATTTTGAAAGTTAGGCATGGACACTATATCAGTACATTAACAAACTAAATGTTTTCCACAAGAATTGTTTGTGAACAATATGTGTTGTCTCTTGGAAACATCGATTTTTTATGTATAACTATAAGATTTAGAACATTTTCATGCAGTTGCAGCTCTTCTATGCAGAGGAGGTATAAAGAATGAACGATAATAGTCTTAAAATGCTCCTGTCTGAACTTGATGGCAGAGTAAGGGGATTTTGGAAGGTCTTTGTTAAGATACAAAGATGAAAGTAGTTAGCTTCCGTCTGTTAAAAGTTCCTATAGGTTACTTTTGTGTCGTAATACAAAACACAATAGTAAAAGAAGAAAATCAAGTTGAGGTTTGTTTAACAAACAAAATGTATAAACATCAATTGTACAAAGGTAGGAATACGGGTATAATTGACTAGCGCTCAGCTAGGTAGTGGAGTACTGTCGCTCCTTCTCACCAGTTTAGAAATTATTGCCACTATATATAGTGAAAACTGTTATAATTTTCCTTATGCATATAAAGGCCGATATAACAGTTACAGTGCAAATCTCTGCAGGATTGACATATCAGCAACCATTCACCACAGAAGCAGTCAAGAATCCTACTGTAAGAAAACAACAAGAGAGTATACTATATCTATATATATATTTGTGTGTGTGGTGTTTTGGTAAAATATGTTTTTCAATTATATTTCACTCTTTGTGTATACTAATTTATTATTTATCTATGTGAAATATTACAACAAAGCATATATAAGGTAAAGGATTTGACATATTTCTAGGCGTTTTTTTGGATAGGCATTTTAGGAAAGCAAGGTACAATTAACTCGTTTTTTGTTTGTTTTTGTACCAAACCAAATTAGTTCTAATATTTCTGAAGAGTATATGCACTAAGAGACATTATTGAGATAATAATAACCGTTTGCTCTGATATAACGGAACGGAACTGTAAAAATTGTAAAAGTGTATATTTAAATCTTGGAATGTAACTATACTGTTTTTCTTATCTATCTATCTATCTATATATATATATATATATATATTATTTTATTATCTTTTTATCTGTTTAGTTACACATGTTTCTGCTACTGAATCGTATTAACGATCCAGTAACTTCGTCAGACTTGGACAGAAGTGTTATATATATATATATTCTCATCACTATAAAAATCATAAAGCTTTTATGTATAATTTCTAGATTACAAGCCACAGTCTTAACTGGTTTTGTGTCAAGTTAAATATATTTGATTATTTTTCTATTTGTTTCATATGACATTTTCGATTAATTTAATTTTAATCTATAAATTTTTAGTTCCATCCAATATTATTAAATACAATATACGGAATACTAATATGTAAACGACGATACTAAAAATATTGAATTGCATTTATTTTTATATTTACAGATGTTCCTGCTTGGATGGCTTTATGGAATTGTAATGGGTCGTTTTTTAAAATATTGTTCTGTAGACAATTATTGACTTATATTTGGAAGACAACAGATATATATGTGCAAAAATATATTTCTCGGGATAATACTATTTCACTAATGTTCTAAAACGTGGAGAAACTAACACATTTAAAAGATATTTATGCAGCCGAAGTATGCGTTTAACGTTCAAATAAACAAAAGGTATGAATTGATAGAATCACAACTTGATTGCTTTTGAAAATGCAAGATTTTATACAGTACAAGAAACCATAGCAGTAAGAAATATATCTTTCAGACAAAATTAAATAACTTATGTGGTGTTTTGTAAATTTGCTAGAAATTTAGACTAAAATACCATGATAAAATGTCATAGTATACATAACTACATACGTGATCTTGTTCTAGGATCAGCTTTAGTAAAACATGCATGGACACAGTGGGGAAAAGCCACATTCGTGTGAGGTGTGTGGATATTCTTGTTCTGAAAAAGCAAATTTAGTGGAACATACGAGAACTCACACTCCAGAAAAACCATATTCCTGTGACGTGTGTAAATATACTTGTTTTCAAAAATCAAATTTATCAAAACACATGAAAACTCATACTGGCAAAATGCCACATTCTTGTGAAATCTGTGGATATTCTTGTTCTAAAAAACCAACGTTAGTGAACCATATAAGAACGCACACTGGGGAAAAGCCATATTCTTGTGATGTGTGTGGATATTCTTGTTCTCAACAATCAACGTTAGTGAACCATAAAAGAACGCACACTGGGGAAAAGCCACATTTTTGTGAAATCTGTGGATATTCTTGTTCTAGAAAATCAACGTTAGTTAGACACATGAAAACTCACACTGAAGGAAATCAATATTCTTGTAAAGTGTGTGGATATTCTTGTTTTGACAAATCTAGTTTAGTGAGACATATGATAACACACACTGGGAAAAAGCCACATTCCTGTGAAGTGTGTGGATATTCTTGTCCTGAAAAATCAACATTAGTGATACATATGAGAACTCACACTGGAGAAAAGCCACATTCTTGTGATGTGTGTGGATATGCTTGTTCTATAAAATCAGCATTAGTGATACATATGAGAACTCATACTGGGGAAAAGCCATATTCATGTGAAGTATGTGGATATTCTTGTCCTGACAAATCAACATTAGCTAAACATATGAGAACTCACACTGGGGAAAAGCCATATTCATGTGAAGTGTGTGGATATACTTGTTCTCAAAAACAATCGTTAGTTACACATATGAGAACTCACACTGGGGAAAAGCCATATTCATGTGAAGTGTGTGGTTATTCTTGTTCTGCAAAATCAGGGTTAGTGACCCATATGAGAACTCACACTGGAGAAAAGCCGTATTCTTGCACAGTGTGTGAATATTCTTCTTCTACTAGATCAGGTTTAGTGATGCATATGAAAAAACACGATTGACAAAAACAATATTCTTACAAATGAGATACATAGACTTGTCCTGACAACGTTACAAGGAACTCAGCTGAAATGACTCATGATGGACGAAACTGCTATGGTATAGCTAGAAATATCTTCTCAATTATTAACTCATTTCTGTCTAATAGGTTTATAAAAGCAGTAGTTTATGGGAAAACATCAGAAGCTCACAATATTAATGCTGGAGTTCCTCAGGGGTCCATCCTGGGCCCAACTGTTTTCCTGACTTACATTAATGATCTTCCAAATCACATCCTTACATCATTCCTAGACATTTTTGCTGATGACACTACCATCTATGGTAGCACATCTAAGACAGTAAACGACCAAGTTCTCTCCGATTCTCTATCCTCTCATCTTGATCACGTTGTACAATGGGGAAAGGAGTGGCTGGATATTTTTAATGCATCTAAAACTAAGCTTCTATCTTTACACCATCAACGTTCTGATCCCCATCTGGCATCAATTAAAATGAATGGCTCTCATCTTGGGGAGGCCTCCAGTTTTGACAAGCTCCTGGGCTTGACCTTTACTCCTGATCTTAAATGGAATACACACATCAAATCTATTGCCAAGGCCGCTGGAAAAATGGTCAGATCCTTCTATCGATCCAGTAGATATCTCCCTGCTGATGCAATTCTCTATCTATATAAGAGCCAGGTACGTCTAAGGATTGAATACTGTTGCCACATCTGGGCAGGAGCTGCTAGAAAGGACTTGTCCTGACTTGATAGAGTTCAAAATAGACTCTGTAGCCTCGTAGGAGATGTCCCTTTTCTCTTTGCTGCAACCTCTATCTCACAGAAGAGATGTTGCTAGTTTATCTCTGCTTTATCATTATTTTCATGGAAAGTGTTCAACTGAGCTTCAATCTATGGTCTCCCCTCGCCAAACTTTCACAAGAAATACTCGTCTAGCTGAAAACACTATCAATAATTCCCCCCATTCTTTATCTGTGCCTAAACCTAAATGTCGATTCCATGAACAAAGCTTCTTTCTGAGAACTGCAGGTCTGTGGAATTGTCTTCGGTTTTCTTGCTTTCCAGCTGACTACAATATGGTTGTCTTCAAGTCCAAAGTAAACACGTGTCTGATGAGCCGTTCCATATAAGTTAACAAATTTACCGAATTTCCATTACTATCGATTACTATATTGTCCTTTTGACTACTGTACACTCTTTACCCCTTATCCTTGAGTGGCCTCTGGGCCTTGATAAGTGGTGACGCCCATGTAAAAAAACTGTTTTAAAAAAGTATTGCCATAATAGAGCGACAGGGAGAATATAAGACAATATTAGGTACTAAGGAATTGTATAAATTTTAAATAGCTATGGAGATCTAAGTAGCAGTGGTGGCAGCGTATGTATGCAAATGAGTAAGCTGTTGCACAAGGTGACGTCACAGTAGAAAAAACAAGAAGGAAGGAAAATGAGATATTTATGGAAACCACATGGATTATGAGTTGACTTTTAAGCATTTGTGGGCGCGAGAAGGACATTTGAAACGATGCAATTTGAATTTTGAGTAGTGGAAAGAAAAGCAGAGATTTTCAAAAAATGGCGTCTTGACTAAGCCAGCTATGTTAATACAAGAGGGAAAAAGCATGTGTTTTACATAATAGAGTTTTGTTAACCACATGATAAATAAAGAGACTGGTAAAACCAAGATGCAGGCATAGTTTAAAGAGTACTATGAATACCTTTTATTTCAACAAAAATTGCTGAGTCAAATTTCCTTCCGTTTAGTTTGTTGCTTTTTGCGATATATACAATCTCGGATTCATGTTAAACTGTACCAACATCATTGAAGAAGATTAGCGACTACATTATATAAAAACGATATAGTCTCTAAATTATATAATCATACCAGTTGTTGAAAAAATGTATGAATAAATCCTTTTGCATAATACTTCATCACAATTCCTGGAAGACCAAGGTGTTGCAAAAATAGATAAGTATAAAAAGCCAGCTTATATATATTTAAATCGTAATCAAACTAAATGTTATCTTAGAGAGTAGACAATTTGATTTCTGGTAACTGATGTAAGATAAGAAAGAAAGCTATATTGTTGGAATTTTTTTGTACCCATAATGGTGCATCCCCCTGTTTACATTTATTATTGTTTATCTGGTTCTTATATATGATTTTTTGTATTTTGTATCCATTATGCTTTTTAGTTTCGTATATTTTCGGTTTGTACGAAACTCCCTTTAATTTGAAGAAAAGAGAAATGCTAGCTCTGTGATGACGTCACGAGCTCAGCGCGTATTTTGCCCTCTTTTGAAATTCTGCTGTCGAGGAGAGAGAACGTGTTCTTTGCCCGGCGCTGAAGATGGAATTTTAAAGAGCCCTCCTTGAAAGAAGTAAACCCGGCAAGAAATTAATACCCGGCTGTGACGAGACAGGCTTCTGGAAATTAACTACATGGCTGCGGTCCTGCACGTATTTATTTTATTATTATTTTACAAGGAGTGGAATTTAAAGAAAATGCCTTTTACGTGACAAGGTATTATGGAATTTCCTATCCGGACAAGCGACGAGGTCTTGCTCCTGTAATACGTGTGTCTACGGTTTTCATGCAAGGAAGGAAAATTCTGATAGAACTTTAAAGCAAAAAAAAGAAAAAAGCCACTTGCCTGACAGGCTTTCAATTGTGAGTACGCTCCTGAAATTAACTTCATATGCGAGAATGAATGGGAGATACCACTATTTTGTATATTCTTGTTGTATTCGTAATGGATACACACAACTTCTTTATAAGAACCAGCAGTGTTGTTATTTTTTCTTTACATGTTACTTTTTCATTATATGTGACATTGGCGTTTTAAGTTTAATGCCCGCAAAGGGAAAAATTTGCAACTCATTGTAAATAAAGTTTCTTCTTTGTTTTAAAGCAAGACATTTATATTTTATTCTTTACCCCCCCCCTCTTTTGTTTCATGCTTTTTTTTCAGCTTAGTTACTTTAGCGTCGAATTTATCTGGAAGCAAGATAAATTCCGACATTTTGCAAATTAGTTTTTCGTTTATTTAAAGGTAGTTTAGAAAACTTCTGCCTTTATTTGTGGGCACTTTTGCAGTACGAGGCAGAACTTCAAGTGTGGCTAGATAATGGCTGGTTAGTTCCATACCCAGAGGATGAGCTCGGGCCCCCGCGGGGGCTAATTCCCCTGATGGCTGTCAGACAAGAGAACAAGCAGAAAGTTTGACCTGTTCTTTATTACCGGGAACTTAATGAATACGTTGACCCACACACTGCGGGGGCTGATGTCTGTGCTCATAAACTACGGGAGTGGCGGCGGCAGGGTGCGGAATCAGCCATACTGGACTTGCGAAGAGCGTACTTGCAAATACGTGTTGAGAAATCGCTGTGGGCGTTCCAGACGGTGGTGATCAAAGGAACTCGCTATTGCTTGACCAGGCTAGGATTCGGCCTGAATGTAGCCCCTAACATCATGACAGCAATCATGCAGGCGATCCGGCGTCAAGATGAAGCGGTGCAACATGCGACATCGTCGTATATAGACGACATTTTTGTCAATGAGAGCCTCCTGTTTGCCCAGGCGGTCAAAGAACACTTCGAGCACTTCGGATTGTCGTGCAAGGAGCCGGAGCGGCTACAGGACGGGGCGAAAGTGCTCGGACTGCAGGTGAGCGGAAGTGCAGATGGCCTTCAATGGGGAAGGAGTGGTGAAATCCCGGAAATCCCATCTACCATCACACGTCGGAGCACGTTTTCCATTTGCGGAAAATTGGTGGGTCACTTCCCTGTGTGTGGGTGGCTCCGAGTGGCTGTAGCGGCCATAAAGCGACGGGCAACTTCTATGTCAACTGGATGGGACGATGAGGTGCATAATCCTGCCCTGCGAAGCATGCTGGTGGAAGTTGTGGCCAGAGTGACCAATGATGACCCTGTACGGGGGAGCTGGTGCATCGATGGGAGTGAATTTACAATTTGGGTAGACGCCAGCTCACTTGCCCTTGGCGTTGCTCTGGCGGTCGACGGAAGGATAATAGAAGATGCCTGCTTGCTTTGGCCGGAGAATGACGCCAAGCATATAAACCTAGCTGAACTCGATGCTACACTGAAAGGAGTCAATCTAGCGCTTCAGTGGCAGGCTAGAATCCTTCACATCATCACAGATTCCACATGTGTGCATCGGTGGATGACCAATGCCTTGAACGGAAAAGCACGTCTGACAACGAAGGCGTCGGCCGAAATGTTGATCCGGAGGCGGCTTGCTACCCTAACCGAAACCACTAAGGAATACGACTTGGTCATAGATGTGACACTGGTGCAGTCCTGTTTGAATCAGGCAGATCGTCTGACCAGAGTGCCACGCCGTTGGCTAGACCTGCCAAAAGAAGTGAATGAGTCAGCACCTGTAAATTGCGCTGCAGTGGGACATAGACTCAGCCCGGAGCATATTAATGATGTCCATTGCCAAAGCGGGCACCCCAGTGTAAACCGAACGCTTTACTTCGCCAGATTGGTTGACCCCTCTGTGTCTCAGAGGGCTGTGAAATCTGTTGTGGGAAGCTGCAACACCTGCTGATCGATCGACCCAGCACCTGTCCGGTGGAAGAAGGGAATACTCAGTGTGAAGCGTAATTGGGATAGGATTGCGATTGACATAACGCACTACAACGGGAGGCATTTTTTGACGCTTATCGACTGTGGACCATCTAGGTTTTCATTGTGGCGGCCCCTTTGCCGGCAGGACGCGGCTGCCATTATCCATGAGTTGGAAGGTGTGTTCCCTGAGCGTGGCCCTCCTTCTGAGATACTCACCGACAATGGCCCCGCTTTTGTTAGTGAGCCGTTTAAACAGTTTGCAGATGGCTGGGGTGTCCGTCTGCCTTTTCGGTGTGCCCATGTTCCCAGTGGAAACGGGATTATTGAGCGCAATCACAGAACGGTTAAGACAATCGCAGTGCGGAAGGGGTGTACGGTACCTGAAGCAGTCTATTAGTACAATGTCACCCCTAAGGACGATGTTTCACCCTACACCGCGCCAGCCAACGTGCTACATGCATACCGTGTCAGGGTGAGAGGTTTGGAGAGCAGCTCACTACCCGAACCGGAGCCACCACAAAAGAACATAAAAGAGGGAGATGTCGTCTGGGTTAAAAAAACCCGAGGCCAGTGCACGACTCGCTATGGAACCGGTCATGTCACTGAAGTGATCAGTCCGCAGGCGGTGCGAGTTGATGGAGTACCTCGTCATATTAAAGACTTAAGATCAGTATTCCAAACGCAGCTGCCGCTTGACGAAGATAGTGAAATGTAATCCGTGACCAGCGACCCATCATTCTGGTTCATGACGGCTTCAACACACAGCGACACTGAGAGTGGTAGCCTTAAAAGTACTGACCCTCCTGCTGATGATGAAGACCCGGACAGTGATACTGCGATGCTCAGCTTTAGGTTCGCCGACCTTCGTGTCATGGAAGACAGCGCAGACGATGATGAAGCCCCGAATCCCCCTCTCCGAAGAAGCACTCGAAGAAAAAGGCCACCGCCTCCCTGCTCTTTCTGTGATAATGAGATCAGGGGGGAGTGTGTAATAAATTGCGAACAGACGGGCTTACCTGACAAACGCTCGAGGTGTGCACTCTGCAAAGCGGGCACGTCCAAAGAAAAATGGCAAGATGGCGGCGGCCGGTTAATATTGCCAAGTAATCACGCAAAATCTCGTGTTCTCTTGCACACACAAGAGTTCAGCTTAGCATAAAAACGGGTCACTGTGAGCAAGAAGGGAGAAGGAAAAACGTAGTCAAGACAAAGACGACGCTTCTGACAACTGAGAAGAAAAAAGAAGAAAAAGAGCAAGAAGTAGAAGAGGAAGAAGAGAACGATACATGAGAAGACGAGGTGTGTGCGGTTTTGAGTAAATTGAAACAGACAGAAAAAAAACTCTGATTAGAAAGAAGATAAACCAGAGACTTACTAGATATTGAATATAGCTCAATAATGCCTAGAATGTTAAAGATAAGTTGGATCGATTTCAGTATCGCAAAATTCCTGCATAAAAAATTTAGAATAGAAAGCCATAAGAAAAGAAAAACATTGTTCCAAACAAAATAGCAGTCGTCAATCAGAGAAGCTTTGAATTGTAAGATTCAAGTCGAAGAATATATTTTCTGTTAAATACAAGTATTAGATTTTCAAAGTCTGCAGACAGAGAGCAAAATCTTTCGTGTTTGACAAAAAAAGTCGTGCAGGAATTATAAAATATCCAAGAATATTCTTATTGTTTGCGACCAGAGCGTCGCTTCATTTGATTAATCAAGTCTTATCAGCAGTGTCTCCAAATTGAACCTTCCAATCTTGGGAAATCATGCCCACAAACATAATAGCAAAAATATTGCAACTGAAAACCTATTACAATTTCTGGTTGAAGAAACTGGCATCGCTCCATAGAAACTATAGTAGTTGTTTTATCAATTTGCTGATTAATCAGGAAGCCACACAAACCCGGCTTATAAAAGTGATAGAGCACATATCGAAAAAACAGTGAGACACTACACCCTAAGAAACAGAAAAATTTTCTGTCTCACTACAATATAACTGGTCTGGTTGTATACAGCATCTATGATCGATTCTTTTCCAAAGTGTACCTCACAAAAGAACAAGCAAGATATAAGAGCAAGTGATTTGGCATTAAGAATTAGCTGTTTGTTAACAGGATCATCACAGAAGGTTGTAGAAAGTGACAAAAAATCTAAGGTGGGTTTCAATTACCAAAACACATATGGTCATGTGGCTCACTTGGATCTACTACGATGCTTTGAATTATCGATCCTGTAATCAAGAAAATGTGCTCATGTAAAAATATGGCAAAGCATGTTTCATCTTCTTTGGTTGAATAACGTAAACAGATTATTTTATCGTCATATAGTTTGTTCTTTGATTCATAGAAATTTGAAAGTTATGCATAATTTTCTATCTTAGTTTATAAAAATTAGCAATGAAATCATTTTATCCACTAATAATGTTCTTTCGTTCGTGCAAAATTGAAATTATATGCAGAAAATAATTAAAAAAATAAAGTAAAAGTATAAAAACTAGTTAATAATTAAAAAAATTAAGATTAAATATTAATTAAAATGTATAAACAACATTGAATACCAAAACACGCTTGATATTAGTAGTAAAAAATATAAAAAATAAAATTAAAATTCACAAGATCCTAGAAGAATCGTAGAAACAAACAGAAAAATTATATAAGTTAAATTAATTAATAGTTTATGGCACAAAGATTAGTAACTAAAAAACTGCAAATATTATCGAGTAACAACATACGTACGATATGCATAAATGATGCAGATGCATCTGAAACCGATAAATTATTTACCAATTTTTGCGAACCACATCAATTTAAAATAAACCTTACCATGCACGTTTTGAAATAAAACACACTCTTGGTAAAGGGAAGGCATCCTGAAATATAGCATCATGAACACACCACCCGATCAAGTATAAACTACTTATATAATATTGTATAAAAAAACGTGTATATATGTATGGTTATACATATACACATGAATTGGATCAATAAAAGTGAAATTGTATAGCTAGTTCCACCATTATATCTTAATTTACATCAACTTAAGTGTATTTGCCTTCTATAAAGTTAAATTTCATTTAATCTATAAAAAGTGAAATTGAGACAATGCCATAGAAAATGTTTATAATACATAATGTATTAACATATTGTGAATACATAAAATGGTTTAACAAATTTATAAATTTAACTTGTCCTAGTATGTGTTACACGTTCGATGACAGAAATACTTGAAAATAGATACCGAGTATATATATATATATATATATATATATATATATATATATATATATATATATATATATATAACTACTTAATTTACTCACATAAAATTAATATACGAAAGTATAGATTTATGCGTAAACTTTAAGTATTTACTTCAAAAGTGCTCAATACGTAGGTAGAGCTAGTTAGTAAGTTATAAAATGTATATGGCGATTAAGCTACACTGAATATTCCGCGTTTCATCCACTCTAGGACTCCTCATGGTTATGCGCGAATTCTGCAGTTGTTTGTCGTTTTTATATGCGCATCTTCTATTGAGATTTTAGTTAGCCAATGAGCTTTCTAGTATCCACCGCGCCCTTCCTATGAGCCAATGAGCATGCACTTATCGAACAAAGGCCTATTTAACCTCTGGTTGACCTGTTCCTTTGTGTGTGCTCTATTTAGCCAGAATATTTAGTTTCTTGATCTGTTTTAAATCTAGGTTAGTGTTTTTTTTATTGTTAGTTTATATATAAATATATATATATGTGTACATACATATATGCACATATATATACATATATATATATATATACATACATATATGTGTGATCGTTTATTTATATTCATGTTTATTTAATTTAGTTATTTGTTTATTTCCTATTGTTTTTGTTAGTTTTAAAACTATTTTGTATCGCTATCCTAGAGTAAATTTTATCTTGTGAACACAGTTGTTTGCTATTTCTCTTCTACAGTTTAATAGATGTTGGGGTTCTTTAAAGTACAAGGTAGCAAATTTTTCATGGAAGCATAATCTACATGGGTCGTCTAGATCCCTACACGTGGTAGCTTGTCTCATTATTTTCCATTCGACTACCGGCGAATGTCCGCTTTCCTTGAGTTCCCAGTATTTATTCGCTAGTGTTTTTTTCATACAATGTTTTTATTGTTGAATGTACTTTTAACATCGTTGATTCTTTTGAATGCCAGGGTGGCATTACACAGTCCTAATGGTAGGCGGGCGAATTTGAATAATCAAAAGGAGTGCAAACCGCTGTCTTACAAATATCTTCTTAGGCGACGAGTATTTGGTTGTATGCACGGACTAAATTGGTGCGCAAAAAAAGTAGAGTCGGATAAGGACGCAGAGAAATTGTGCAGGTGTGGAATCTTTTGCTGCAGGGTCTCCTTGTCTTCCTCCAATTCCTTGGGTACCATGTGAAATGGGGATTACCATGAGCTGCTTGAGGGATGTATTATGCCGATGTTGTAATTAAGACAAGCGTATGGTAGCAAGAAAAACGTGAACACGGAGATTGTGTATATACATATATATGCATATATTTATTCTCAACAAACGAGATGTTAGAAGAAAAAAAAAGAAAGGATCGTTAGTATTTACTCGAAGTTGACTGGGACGACGATAAGGTATCGGCCGTGGCGACGTTGGTGAGAAGAGAGGTGATTGATGTTTGGTTGGTGCGTCGGTGAAGTAGCAGTCGTGGCGACGGTGAAGACAACGATTAAGACGGCGTCGGAGAAGAGGAAGGCGCTGATGTTGACTGGTGCGTCGGTGAAGTAGCAGTCGTGGCGACGGTGAAGACGACGATTAAGACGACGTCGGAGAAGAGGAAGGTGCTGATGTTGACAGCGTTCGAGGCGAAGATGACGGCGTTGGTGACGAAGACGGCGGAGGCAGCAATGAACGCGAAGCGTGATGTGTTTGACTGGTCGGTCTGTCTAACTGCCGATTTGAACATGCTGCCCCTTTTTTATATCGAGGCGCGATGAAAAAGTGGCTGGAGAAAGCCTGTGTTTAATTTAGGCGGGAGGCATTGTCATTGGCCGAAAAATATAAATGTTATTTTGCCAATGCCTGCGGAATTGCGCGTAAATCGCCTGAGATTTGTATTTCTGTTTTATAACACCGAGATCCATCATTTGTAGAAATTCTGAGCGGGCCAGGGATAAATTAGCTGGGCACAATCGTCGAAACTTCGCATGCATGGAGCATCACGAGTTGTTAGATGATGTCCCACATTATGCTTACTATTTACTGTGTGAGAAAATGGTTGAGTGAGCTCAGCAAATAGGTTCAATAGGTCTGCGAAAATTGTGTTAAATGAATTTTCTGCGTGCATAGTTGGTGTCTCACAGGAAAGCATACCACAGTGGACAGAAAGAGATGTTCGTGTGTCGGATAAATGGCAAATGGAAAGTGTGATAGGAAATCAGCGCCAAGAATAGGTGTCTATATGTTGGCGATGATGAAAAGGCATGTTAAACGTCATCGAAGTCCTAGGTCCAAAGTTAGTGACGAGATACTGATGGTTTGGATGGAACTATCATTCACGGAGCGAAAAGGAGTCTGCTGCTGTATTGTCGTATCATGTAGGTGTAATCACAGGAACAATGGCACAAGTATTTAGAAAGAATTTTCAATGAGAGAGTGTATCATATATATATATATAGTAGGCAACATGTTTGGAGAGATATGGAAGAATTTGTCTCACCAGTTTACCCGTCTAAATAGTTCAGTTTCTTTAAGCTGCACGGTTGCTCGTATTTGCCTTCACTGCAAAACGACCATGGTAGTAACGCCAAGCAGATTTTGAGTCATATCTGCGTCGTTGCGGTTGACGTCTGTTTCGAAATTTGCGTCTGTGTCTGGGGCGTGAAGATTTCTACCGATCTGGGGCTGCAGAAGCTGGGACAGCAGATTGGGTCGCGACAGTATTTATAGTTGATGCGTGATCATAATTATTGGAAACAGTCGGCAATTACCATTAGTTGCATTAGGTTTTATCCCCAACGAACAGGAACAGTATATGGGACAATTGTTGTGGTAGTTGCTAAAGGATGTTATCGTCCATGCTGTTTCTGCATAGTAAGCTTCTCCTCTGCCTTAAAAATTAGGAAGATTTCCGGTCACTGAGAGATGAGTCGTTGAAAAGCTGTTTTAATCAAGCCACTCCTGATGTGTCTATTCGTCCAAGGATGGCTTGTTTCCGCGTTTCGTAGGAATCTTTACTTGGAAGTGCTGCAAAAATATCCTCGACTTCCTCAAAGACTTCTATGACCAGAGCCTCTACAACATAGAAGTATTTCTGGCCCAAGAAAGAGATTTTTTTATTGGCAAAAATAGCCTCCATCTGACAAACCTTATATGCGGTTTATGTGCGTTGTAGGCAGGCATTTTAAAGGAAATTAGACTTTTAACCTTGCCCATAATAAAATGGTTCTCGGCCATGCTGATGCAGAAAAAAATAACAAAATCCAATTATATTATGTGAGGTTGTTCTTTTTTGTGTTTTTTTACTAGGTGGTCACCACTTATCAAGGCCCGGAAGCCACTCAGTGATAAGGTTTATTGTAAGTACAGTAGGTTAGTGTGGAGATTTAATGAAGTGTCTACTTAATGGGGCGGTTCATCAGGAATTTGTTTACGTTAGACTTGAAGACATCCAGGTTGTAGTCAGGTGGGAAACAGGCAAGCGGCAGAGAGTTCTACAGGCGTGCAGTTCTAAGAAAGAAGCTTTGCTCATGGAATCTACGTTTGGATTTAGGCACAGATAAAGAGTGGGAAAAGTTTTTGACAATGGATTCAGCTAGACGGGTATTTTTCGTAAACGATTGGCGAGGGGGGACCAGAGATTGGAGTTCAGACGAGCACCTACCATGGAAATAACGATAAAACAAAGATAGGCTTGCAACGTCTCTTCTGTGGGAGGGAGGTTGCAGGGTAGAGAAAAGGGCATCCCCCACTAAGCCACGAAGTCTATTTTGTACTCTGTCAAGGCAGGATAGGCTGTTTTTAGCAGCTCCTGCCCAGATATGGCAGCAGTATTCCATCCTTGGACGTACTTGGCTTTTATATAGATAGAGAATTGCATCAGTAGGGAGATGTCTTCTGGAGCGGTAGAAGGATCTCACCATCTTTCCAGCGACTTTGGCAACAGATTTGATGTACGTGTTCCATTTCAGATCAGGAGTAAAGGTCAAACCCAGAAGCTTGTTAAAACATGGGGCTTCTCCTAGAAGAGAGCTATCCATTTCAATTGATGCCAGATAGGGATCAGAGCGTTGATAATGTAAAGATAGGAGTTTGGTTTTAGATGCATTAAAGGTAACCAGCCACGTCTTCCCCCACTGAACCACTCGTTCGAGATCAGAGGAGAGAGAATCAAAGAGAGCTTTGTCATTTACAGCCTTTGATGTGTTGCCGTAGATGGTCGTGTCATCAGCATAGATGTCAACGAATGATTTAAGTATGTGTTTAGGGAGGTCATTGACGTAGATCAGGAAAAGAGTCGGGCCCAGGATGGACCCTTGAGAGACTCCAGCATTAATACTGCAGGCCTCTGACTTTTGTCCATCGACCACTACTCTTATGAACCTATCAGCGAGAAATGATTTAATGATAGAGAGATTTCCAGTAATACCGTAGCTGGAAATCTTGTGAAGTAGGCCTTTATGCCATACCGTGTCGAAGGCTTTTGATATGTCAAGAGCAATTGCTCTAGAAAGGAAGCCTTTGCCAAGAGATTCACTAATCCTATGAGATATAACCGTTAGCACATCTGCGGTAGATCTTGCAGAACGGAAACCATACTGCTTGTCACTAAGAGGGTTATTTCTGTTGAGATGGTAGACTATTTCTCTATTTAGTATGGATTCCAGCAACTTACTCATGACACTCAGGAGACTTATTGGTCTGAACTGAGAGGGAGATGACTTATCACCTGAGTTCTTAAATACAGGGCATACTGATGAGGTTTTCCAGGGTGTTGGAAAGCACTTCTCCTTAAGGCAGCGCTTAAACAGTTTCGTAAGTATGGGAGCAAGTTCTGGTTGAAGCTTTTTTAACACTATAATTGGAATGCCGTCAGGGTCAGTTGCTTTACTGGGATCAAGGTTCTTGATTAGCTTGGCGACCTCATGCACAGATATTTGTATGTTAAGTCAAAGTCAACCCCAGGTTGTGGGCCCCTTGATTTCTGAGAACTTCGACTGAAGTAAAATAAAACAAAAAAAAGGGAAAATCCATATTCTTGTGAAGTATGCCAATATGCTTGTTCTCAAAATCAAATTTAATGCAACATATTAAAAAATTACATGTGAAAAAGTAATGTCCACTAGACATCATCCTCAAGTATTTTCAGTCTGCCTTGCTTCACAATGAAAAAATTGATAAACAGTATATCAGTCAAGTTTACTGAAGTAACCACACTAAGTTACATGCTCAACCAGACAAGATCAATTATGCTCCTGGAATTTTGCAAAACAAGAAAAGAAAAAGAAAATATGCAATGAGCTGAGAAAATCATAAGACTGGCAAAATAAAAGATTAATGCAAAATTGGATTTTATCTTTTTTTTACTATTTAATGATAATTCAAGACGTGTTTTTGTGACAAAATGCTAAAACCATATATGGAAATGAAGGGTAAAAATAAGACTGAACAGACTATATAAGAAAAACCTGCAAACATAAGATGTAACAACAATTTAGGACAGATTCTTCAGCTCATCACTATATCATCATAGTTTCAAAGAACACTTAAAAATTGGTTAAATGTTTGTTAATACAAACAAAAATACAAAAAAATTTATTGAATTGTACAAACAGAACATGTATAAAATCGATACTTTCTCAGAACTGGAAAAGACGTCTTTAATATATGCACATTCGAACACATAAAATGTGTGATGAAAATTGCTAACTTATGCAATAACATTTGTTGCTCATTCTTAGATATACTTTCTATAAAATAAATATCAGTAAATGCAACAATACAAGACAAAATACCAAAAGATTTATGAAATTGTGTACTGAGAAAAGTAAGAAATTTTGACTGGAAAAATGTGCAATCAATTTGAAATCAAAAATATGATTTAATGTGGATAAAATAAGAACAGTTATCTGACAAAGTCATATTAAAGATATATTTAGATATTTGTAAAAATAGATTTCTCTTTGTGAAAGTTCAAACAAAAACTTTCTGTAATCCAATATGATATGAGGATAGTATGAGGTGGCGGTTCGACTCTCGGGACATAATTTGTGCGAGTCATGCACCCCCACAAAAAGGTCATGACTACGAACTGTGTATGAGATCACATGCAAAACTATAGAAAGGTGAGATATGTTGTCCACTAAATGTAAGGTTAGAAAAATATCGAAAAAGTCTTAATATAGTAGGGAGATTGAAAAGTCGGGTATGGCTGACAATATATAGAGGGAAAATGGAAACTACTTTTCTTCATGGAACAAAGTAAAAATTACAGACGAGGAAGAAAAGTGAAGAGTAATATAACAAAAAAAGCATCACATGATGGTGAGGCTTAGTATAGAATTTAATACTATAAGGCAACCATGTTGTTTTTAGATCATTTTTAGGTCCTGATATTTTGTTATCTTTTCCCGTTCTGCCCTATTAAGGCGAAAGTCGTTTGGAACTGTGAAGTCGATAATGAGTGCAGTTATTTCGGGTTTGTTCCATATTATTATATCTGGCATGATGGTCTTGTCTTTTATGCATCCATCTGCCTGTATGTCTTTGTCGTAGGACACTGTCACTTTTCCATTTGATATTATCGGTGGTGGTTCATGTTCCCAGATGTTCGACGACCTATCTAGTTGCATCTCTCCACAGATCTTCCAATGTAAGTATCTACATACTTTGTTGTGACGAGCAGTGTAATGACCATCAACCTCCTTCTTCAGGTGTTTCTACGGAGGGGCAGACAGGGAGCCTCGTCTTCAGTTGAGCTCCCGTCCGCGGTCTGGGGATCAGTGAACCGGAGACTGCTAATTTCAGTGCTGTTGTCGTCTGATGAAGCCGGCGTATACCAGAATGATGGTTCACTGGTCGAGGAACTCGTTTCACTTTCGTCACCAAGCGGCGGCTGCGCCTGTGATGCTGATCGCAGGTCCCTAACGTGTCGGGGCACCCCATCAATCCGCACGGCTTGCGGGTTGATAACCTCGGTAACATACCCGGTTCCATAGCGTGTGGTGCATTTGCCACGGGGATTCTTAATCCAGACGACGTCTCCCACTTTGATACTATCTCGAGTCGCCTCTGGCTCTGGCAGAGGGCTGGCCTCTAACCCTTTCGCCCTGACATAGTCCCAGTGCAGCGCCTCAGCCAGCGCGGTAGAGGGCGAGACATCGTCCTTAGGGGTGACGTTGTACCAGTATAGTGCTTCAGGCACTGTACACTCCTTCCTAGCTGCAATGGTCTTGAGTGTCCGGTGGTTCCGTTCAACGATACCGTTCCTGCTAAGCACATGGACGCACCGAAATTGTAGTCGCACATCCCAGCCGTTTATGAACTGCTTAAATTGCCCGCTATCAAAAGCGGTGCCATTGTGGGTCAGTATTTCGGAAGGAGAGCCACGCTCAAGGAAGAAACTTTCCAGTTCCCGGACAACGGCGGCCGCGTCCTGTGGGCGAAGTGGTCGCCACAATGCAAACCTAGACGGTCCACAGTCAATCATCGTCAAAAAATCCCCGCCGTTGTGGTGAGTCACGTCCACCGCGAGCCTGTCCCAATTGTTCTTTATGCTCAGTTTTCCCTTCTTCCACCGGGCAGGTGCTGGATCGATCGACTTGCATGTTTCACAACTCCCCACCACTGATTCTACCTCCTCCCTTGACACACAGGGGTCGACCAGTCTAGCGAAGTAGAGAGTTCGGTTTACACCGGGGAGCCCACTCTGGCAATGGACGTCAGCAACATGGTCTGGTTTGAATCGATGCCCCACCGCAGCACAGTTCACAGGTGCCGGTTCTTCCATTTCTTTTGGCAGGTCCAGCCAACGGCGCGGCACTCTGGTCAGCCAATCCGCGCGATTCTGACAGGACTGTACTAGCGTCATATCCACGACCAGGTTGTATTCCTCGATGGTTTCGGTTAGGGTAGCTCTGTAACGATTTGTAGGACTGGCCTGCCACTGTAGCGCCAGGTTGATCCCCCTCACTGTGGCATCGAGTTCAGCCAGGTTGATGTGCCTGGCGTCATTTTCTGGCCGAAGCCAGCAGGCATCTTCCCCGATAGATCCGTTGACTGCCAGAGCAACACCGAGGGCAAGCGAGCTGGCGTCCACCCAAACCGTAAACTCGCTCTTGTCGACGCACCATTTCCCTCGCACTGGATCGTCCTCGGAGACTCTGGTCAAAGGCTCCTCTAGCATTTTCCGCAGGGCGGGGTCGCGCAGCTCATCGTCCCACCCGGTTGACATGGAAGTCGCTCGCCGCTTTATGGCCGCCACCGCCACCCAGAGCCACCCACACACAGGGAAGTGGCCCACCAATTTCGCACAGATGGAGAAGACGCACAGATGTGTGACGCTAGTTGGGACTTCCAGGACATCACCACCTCTTCCCCAGTGGAGTCCATCTGCACTGCTGCTCACGCGCAGGCCAAGCACCTTCGTTCCATCTAGCAGTCGCTCCGCCTCCTTGCACATTAGCCCGAAGCTTTCAAAGTGTTCTTTAACCATCTGTGCAGGCATGAGGCTCTCGTTTACGTAGATATCATAGATATATGACGATATCACTTGTTGCACGTCTTCGTCCTGTCGGCGGATCACCTGCATGATTGCCGTCATGATGTTTGAGGCCACGTTCAGGCCGAACCCTAGCCTCGTCAAGCAATAACGTGTCCCTTTAATCTTGACCGTCTGGTACGGCCACAGCAATTTTTCAACGCGTATCTGCAAGTAAGCTCTTTGCAAATCCAATATTGCTGCGTCCTCCCCTTGTTGCTGCCACTCTCTTAGTTTGTGTGCACAAACGTCTGCACCCACAGTGTGCGGGTCAACGTGCTCGTTGAGTTCCCGGTAGTTCATGACGGGTCGGACTTTTTGTTTGTTCTCCTACCTGATAACCATCAGGGGAATCAACCCCTTTGGAGGCCCAAGTTCGTCTTCCGGGTACGGGACCAGCCAACCATTGTCCTTCCAAACCTGGAGCTCTGCCTTGTACTGCCCCTAAGATGTGCAGGAGGGGTATACTCCACCAGCCGATTCCGCAGGGACACTGGTGGCTGGTCACCCGACCACTTCCAGGACACGGTCCAGGCGTTCATGCCCCTGTTGTATTTTGCATGGAAGTCGGGTTCATCAAAAGTGATGGCTGCGCAGACCGGTGTCTCAAGTTGGGAGAACCTTACATTGTTGTATTGTGGTGTGGCCCCCAGGTTGGGAATCGTAGTAGTGCGTAGGACCCCCTGGCTGTGTCACATAGCAGTTTTAATTACGTCGATCGTCCGTGTTTTTACCTGTTTACTAAGCGGTTGTCATGACAACGAGTTAAGACTAGTGAGTTATCTCACCTTAGACTGGCACTTTTTCCTTATCTTGCCTCTCGTCAATTGTCAAAAATGTCATAACAACGTTGAACCTGAAAACAAATCGGTTGACAACTTAGAACGATCAGCCATAACTTAAAAAATATGCATTAAAAGACGTAAGTCACAATTGCGTTTGTTTTTGTATAAAATTATATTTTTACAATATTATACAGATTTACAATTTAAACAGTTCGTCTTTTTTTCTTTTGGTGGTTTTGAAGTTCACCACGATGGTAAGAGTGTTCTCACAGTGTTCTGAGGAGGGAAATGACGTTTCAACGATCCGGTCTTCAGAAACACGTGCTGTCCCTTGTTTCTCCTCTCTCTGCTAGCTCTCTGCTTCTTCTCCTTAGATTCCAAACATCACCGTTTTTATTGGTATTTTTGTCGCTTGGTTTTTTTTCCTATCCACGCGATCTGTCAATCAGCTGATCGATAATAGAACATGCGTTCTTTAGTCACGTTTTGACAATTCCTTTGCCGGTTCCTGACCTCGGACGATCGCCCGATTTATCTTCAGCTGACCGACACGTGAATTTACCACTCATGCCAATATCTGTACTTCCAGAGCTTACGAGGAATGTCACGTTTCTTTGTTTTGTAAACAAAAAATCGTCGTCTGATTTTTCTGTTTACGACGTAAGCACTTTCTCTTTTCAACTGGTGGACAATCGATTATTCGATGCCTACTCTTTTAAATCTTATTAAAGAAGTTTTTTTCTTTTCAGTTATGTATTGGATGGTTCCAGCCATCCATTACATAACAACATCACCGGCGCCATTTATGGTGATTCAGCCCTATTCCAGGGAGAAGGTCGTACCCCAGTAGTTCCCTGTCGACCACCAACGCCTTAACAGCCACCGGAGGGCCACTGCCAATGCTTACGTAGACCTCGCTCACCCCACTACACATCAGCGAACTTCTGCCAACGGTTAGTACCGGGACCTTCCGCTCCTTCCACACGGGTGCACCCAGTATCAACCAGCGCTGAGCGTTTGTGCCCGTCAACATTCACGACTACTTCAGGGAGCGCCTTGTTCACAGCCGCTTTGGGGAGGGTGCTGGTGCCACGGCTTCCTCCCCCTGGTCGTTTCCCGGACACGCCCGAGCTAAATGGCCTAGTTTGCCGCAATGGTCACAACACACCCGTTTCCGTGCTCCATAACTCGGGGCACGCTTCGCGTCACTTCTACAATCCCTGGCGAAGTGGTTGGAGCCACCACATTTATAGCATCGTCGGCCCTCTACAGGCGATTCCAATGCCTCAACTGCCGCCGAGACTGGCTCCTCGTCGTCCTTCATGATGTTTCGGGCTCTAGCCAATAGCTCCTCTAATCCAAGCTCATTGAGCCTTGATGACGCTCACAGCAGTCGACTGGCACTTTCCGGGAGCCCAGACAGGAAGGGGCACGCCAGTATACGGTCGCTTGCAGCCCCAAAGGGGGCGGCAAGGTTTTCTAGGTCGGCCAGATAAACATCCACCGTCTCGCCTGGCCCAAGCCGTCGTCCAGAAAATTGCCGCTAGGCAACAAAAGGGTCCGCTCCAAATGCTCCGTACAACGCCTCTTTAATTTGTTCCATAGTCGTGTCATCCCCGAGCTGCTGATACACGGCATAGGCCCCCTTGGTGAGCCTAAGCGGGATGACTATAGCTGGGTCTTTTATCTTGCACAACCGCCAAATGCGTTCAGCTTTCTCTAGCCATTCGACCACCAAAGGTCTGTCCAGGGAGCCGTCAAATTCTGGGATCAATTTCAGGTCGAACCTGTCCATACCAGAGATATTCGCTGAAATAGCTTGACGTTGAAGTCCAATCTAAACAAATTCAAAGTCCAATGTGCAAGTCCAATGTAAACCAATTCAAAGTCCAATGTGCAAGTCCAATGTAAACCAATTAAAAGTCCAATATGCAAGGGACAGGAAAGCGGTTCGATCAGTACGCACACAGACACGGTGACACGCCACCAACACGATCCAGCATACACAATTACCAACCGGCCGTTCTTTCCTCTCCCCTTGTCTTCCAAAACGACCTGAATTTGTAGTTGTCGAAGACCAACTGATTTGCATATATGCACGAGATTTTGTGAGAGTTTCCGAGATCATACCATTACAAAACGCCGTCGGCGCCATCTTGGAATCCTTTTCTTATCCTAGCTTCACAGCGATGACATAGCACACACGCACACCTAGGTCGTTTGAACGGTAAGCCCTCATTTTCACAACTTTTGCCACAGTCATTTTTTTTTAGACCAGCCATTTTCTTAAATCCATTTGTGAGTAAACCTTGGTCTTGTGCAGCTATAATTAACTGTTCTTCATTAAATGGAAATTTGTCACTTTTAAGCCATTGTAGTGAGGCCTCCTTCTCACGGTAGCTTTGGTTCAGTTCTTCCATGAACCTGCCTGCTCTCTTATGTTGTTGCCAGCCTTCTAGTCTTGTCTTCAGTTCCTTTTTTGTATACCCCTTTCTCTGCTTTCGAGCGATTAATGTTACTGGGTTGTCATATTCTTTTATTGTGTTCTCCAGTGTGTTACCACTGAAATTTTCACCGAGCTTTTGCTGGGGCAAACATTTGGTGTAATGTTCATTCTCTATTTTTATTTTGGGGCCAGAAGAACATTTGATATATTGGCCTATGCTTACCACTGAAGCTCGGTATGCATGATTTATTTCAGTGAGACCTAAACCACCTTCTTTCCGTGGTAAGTACAGCCTGTCCATGCACTGATGTTTGTAAATTACTTTATAAAGGGCCAGCATTTTCCGAGTTTTTACGTCAAGGCTATTTATGCAGTTTTGTGGCCAATTGATTATGCCAAATCCATAAGAGATAACGGGTATTGCCAATTGATTGATGGCAGTAATTTTGTTTTTTGGTGATAGTTCTGATGAGAGAATTTTTAAAAGTCGCTTTAAGTATTCTCCCTGCACTTTTCTCTCATTTTTCCATGTTCAAGTGTCTAATTCTTCTCTACTCCCAGGTATTTATAGACAGCATCCTCTTCAAGGTCTTCAATAGAGCCATTGTCAAGATTAAGATGTTTTGATGCTGTCTTTCTTTCTTTATGGTGCACTTAGCGCATTTGTCGAATCCAAACTCCATGCAGATATCCTCTGTATAATTTTTAACAATGCCTATCAGAGAGACAAGTTGTTTCTCGGATTCCGCATAGAGTTTCAAGTCGCCCATAAAGAGTAGATGATTTACTCTTTTATTTTCTTCCTTCTTTCTGTCCATGCTGAGATTGTATCCAACATTGGATCGCTTAAGTAGCTTACTTATTGGACCCAATGTGAGGCAGAAAAGGAACAGTGAGAGGCTGTCTCTCTGGAATATTCCGCGCTTGATCTGTATGTTTGGGATCTGTATCCTTCCTTCCGTGTGCACCATCTGGCCATTTGTTTTTGAAGGAATGATGTAATATCAGTGTGCACATTGTACAACTGCAAACAGCGAAGTATCCAAGAATACAGCAAACGCCTTTTTGTAATCAATCCAGGCCATTCTTCTGCAGTCTTCTAATATGATTCTGTTTACAAGGAGTTGGTCTTTTGTGCCTGGCTTTTTCCTCGTACACCCCCTCTGCTCACTTTAAAGGTAATCACCAGCAATCAGATGGGCGTATGTTGCATCAGCGATTATCCCTGTTAGGAGCTTTTAGGTTGTTGTGAGGCAGCAGATTAGTCTCTATTTGCTAGCCATGTGGGTGTCCTCATTTTTGGGAATAAGTGATGTACTGCCTATAGTAAGCCACTCAGGCGGCTCTTCATCTTCACCGATGATTCTATTGAATGCCTTGGCTTAGTGATGATGAAGTGCGCTCAGTTTTTTCAGCCAGAAATTTGGTATTTGGTCTATTCCTATGGTCTTGAAATTACTGCATTCTGCAGACAGCCTCCTTGGTAATTTTTAGAGCTGACATCTTTTCTTTCTCCTTGTTCTCCTCTTTGATGGTATTTATCCAGTTGTTTTCTTTATATAATTTAGTGTCCTCATAGAGTGGCCTCCAGAAGTTTTCTACTTCTTCTTGTGTTGATGGGGAGCTCACCTTTATTCTTTCTTTAACGTAATTCCTATAGACAATTCTTGGGTTTGTTGCAAAAAGTGTATTTATCCTTTTTGCTTCAAAGTTTTTGGTTTTGATTTTTATTTGTGCAGCTAAGGCTTTTACCTCAGCCTGTGTGAGTTCTCATATGTGATTTTAAACTTGATTTTATAGTAACAGAGAAGCCACACACTTCACAGGAATATGGCTTTTCTCTTGTAGGATCTCATTCGACGTTCTGCTCAATTTTTCAAACTTTGAATAATGGTAGCAATATAATAATACCTTCTTTTGTGCAACTGTCCAGAGTTGGGTTTTTAGGCCTCTTCTGTTTCCTTTTCTTGTAGTTGCACATGATGGTTTGGGGCCAGGATCTAATTCACGATCTGTTGGCTGATCCAAGTGGACCTCTGTCATGGTAGTGCCATTATCTGAGGTAAGAGGGTTCACACCTTCAAATACCTTTTCTCGTCTGGTGTGTGAACGAGGTAAGGGACCATTTTTATCCTGGGCGACGGCCAGCCAGTATGTATTATTTTTGGTATTCATTTTCATTTTATTTCCTCATTGTCAGCGGCTTTTGATTTAATATTCAAAGCTACCCCCTATAAATAGAGGGGTTTCCCCTATCCGCAACCTGGGGACGCTCTGTATGGCTTGAGGATACAGCACAACAGTATTTTCTCTCTATTTTTTCATTTTTCTTATCATTTTGTTTAAGCCAGGGATGGGGCATCCTACCAGATGCCAAACATACACCTGCTATTTTAGACACTCCAACCTAGAGATCTTTTTAAGATTCTAACCGTCCCTTTAAGTGCAATGTGTGAGTTCTTATATGTTTTACTAAACTTGATTTCTGAGAACAAGAATATTCGCACAATTTACATAAATGTGGCTTATTTATGCTATCCATTCTAGTATGTATCACAAAGCTATAGACTTAATTTTAAAGTTTTTTCTACTATGGGATCTAATGTGTATTTTCTATTTAGAAGAACAATATATATATATATATATATATATATATATATATATATATATATATATATATATATCAA
Organism: Euprymna scolopes; assembly: GCF_053919585.1. Classification (NCBI taxonomy): domain Eukaryota; kingdom Metazoa; phylum Mollusca; class Cephalopoda; order Sepiida; family Sepiolidae; genus Euprymna; species Euprymna scolopes. The sequence continues at coordinate 765,837 of NC_136486.1, read as the reverse complement.
ACAAAAATGTCTTAGTTTACTCACTGTTTGCATATATTTAACTAAATGTAATATATGAGAATAAAGTGTACAATACTTAAAGAAAATATTGTTTACTACCATATAAGATATTATATATATAAACTCAATTCTATTTTCGAGTAAAACAAAACAACATGCAATAAGTTGATTTTCTCTTCAATGTGTGTTCACGAATTTTACAAATGCTTATTTTGTAATAAAAGTTGAACGGATTTTAGTAGAAAAAGTAGATTGTTATAAATTATATATATTCAAACATGATTTTACTAAACATTGTTAAACAATGTTCGTTTTCATTCGAGTTTGTTTTATAAACGATGCAATAAAATGATATTACTTGTAAAATCATCGGATTTGAAAAAGATGAATTTTCTCATGTCCAAAAAACATACTTCCTTTGCGGTAAGTCATAAATAAAATAATGATCCTTCCAAATTTAAGAAACAGCAATATCTGTAAATAAAAATAAAATAAAAATGGCATTATTGTCGTATGTACATAAGATTTATCTGTTAAATTTGAAAACGGGTATGAAAATGAGTATTGGGTAATGATATTTTTAATACAGGAGAATATGCGGTAATACAAAGTGGTAATTGGTAAACATTGTTTTCTGATCTCCATCGAGAATTGCAACTTCTGTGAATAAATAAAATTATTTGTATGAAAAGTAAAAAAAAATGTCATCTTGTGAATTAATAAAATTATTTGCATGAAAAGTAAAAAATGTCAACTTCTGAATAAAACTATTTATGAAAATAAAGAAATTGTCAACTTTTAAAGAAATGAAATTATTTGTATGAATGTGAATGTATTCTGGATAGTTATCAAAGGAATGTCCTTCCTAAAAAATAAAAACAACAGTGTATTTTTGAATGAATGAAATTATTAAAAAAACAAATATTGTGAATAAATGACATTTTTGTATGAATGGTGATGTAACATTGAAAAATCATTAAATCAATGTCTTCCACCTAAAAAAAAAAAAATATGCCTTGTTGTACAAATGAAGTTATTTGCATGAAAACTAAAAAAGTATGACAACTCTTGAATAAATGAGATTTTTGTATGAATAAAGGACCAGACACCCTTGGGACACATTCAGTTTTTCATGAATAATTGTGTGTACAGGCCGCACACTGACATCAAACTGAATGTAAGGAACAAACTTTCAATTTTGTAGGTTCTACTCTGGATGGTGACCATGCTGTATAATAACGTATAGGATTTTTTCCATTCATTAGACTTACTTGGTATGCAACCACACAAATTAAATAAAAAAAGCTGGATACCCCAGTATGTTACATTGGAATCTTGATGCTCTGCGACTATGCAATGAAACAAAATTATTGTTTCTATAGATAGACAACGGTCCTTACCCATTAAATTCTTTATTTGGCCAATCAACTTTGGTGGTCTGACTTCTTCATTCCAGTTATATTGTCAGGGGTATTTAAGTATGACATTATGGCACAAGACTATATATATTATGTTGTGGGAGTGTTTAACAGTGTATATTAAATGTTCATGTAATCGAGAGTATATAATCAAGTGTATATATTTCTTGCTGTTTCTTGGTGTCATCTAATTGTTCTTAACTGTTCGAAGGGTGTGTGTGTGTGACATAAAATACAATCCATAACATTTAATACAGAAATAGGAATGGGAGACGGTTGTAGGCTTCATTCAACCGTGTCTTGTTCAGTGAAATGGCCGAATAGAAATTGGAGATCCTTTCAAGGAATCAACTAGTAACGGCGGTATGTTTAAACAACTTTATTTGATGGATGCTTTCCATTTTATAAGAATGAACGCTTTTCTGCTGTACTCTCCTTTGCACCCCGGTCCAAAGGCCTGTCGTTAAAGGCTGTTGGTTTTAACTAAACAAAAAATATATGAATAAACACAATTGCCCAATTACGTTTACACATTTATTATACACTGACAAACATTTAAACAACAATAAAACACAATACAATAGCAACAGTTCGATAAGACTCACCGACTGGTGGAAAAAGTTCTCAGAGCTCATCTCGTGGTGGAACGAAGGTTCTCTTCTTCTTGAGAGAGGGGAAAGGCAACACGTCTGCCCGTGACCAATAGGAAAAACCAACCAGCGTTAGAGCAGGGGCAGATTACTCCTCCCCAGTGTCCTCTAATTTTTAGTCCCCTACAACACTCCCCGCCCCCAAAATACGGAGTACTTTTAATTGAATGTTGTGAGAGGATTGTTTTTTTTATGTAGAGACAAAATTTCTTAAATGGGCAGGCCATTTTACCTGTCTGCCCGAACGTGTTTTTTTATAAGGGCGTTTTTCCAATGTCACTTCGACTAGCATCCTTTGTGAGGGATCTACTTCTAAATATGCATCCTCGAGTGTTGCGGGTTTCAACCTGTCAATTGAGATATTTTGTTCTTCGTCCTTAATGAGGACGCTGAAATACTTCTTATTTTTCTTGTTGACTTTAAAAGGTCCGCGGTACGGTGGTTACAGGGCATGCGACCTAGCTGTATCGCGAACAAGCACATGTGTGCATGTCTCTACTGCCTTTGGCACATGTGTTAGCGCACTTGTTTATTCCTGATGGAGAATATGCCATTTTGGCCATGGTTCTTGTCAGTCTATCAACAAATGATGCAGGGTCCCAAAACTTTATTTATTGTATAACAAAAGTATTGTGCTGGCAGGCGTAGTGTTGTACCATACAGCGCTTCTGCTGCTGAGCAATTCATATCCTTCTTCACTGCTGTGCGCAAACCCAGCAAACTTAGAGGAAGGTGTTCTAACCACTTTGTATTGCTGGTAAGCACTGCGCGTAAAGAGGCCTTTAGGCTGCGATGTAGACGTTCGACTGCTCCGTTTGCTTGTTGATGGTATGCTGTTGTGTGTATACTTCTTGTGCCCAAAAGTCCTGAGAGTTTATGATACAGTTCGGACTCGAACTGTCTACCTCTGTCAGTTGTCACGTTTTCCGGGACACCGAATCTTGCTACCCATCCAGCGAGGAAAGTTCTGGCTGTTGTGTATGCTGTCATATCCGGCATTGGTAAGGCTTCAAACTACCTTGAAAATCTGTCGACACATGTCAAAAGATAGCATTGGCCTTAACATGTCGGAAATGGACCGGTGATGTCGAGGTGTATGTGTTTGAACCTCTCATCAGGTACTGGAAATGTGCCTAGTGGCGCACGTGTATGTCGACCGACCTTGGCCTTTTAACACTGCACGCACTTCTTTGTCCATTCTCGCACGTCTGTTTTCATCCTCGGCCAGACATACCTGTCTGTCATCAAACGTATCGACGCATTGGCCCCCTGGTGTGATAACCCGTGTACCGCGTTGAATATGTATTTCCTTAAGGATGCTGGACATATGGGCGCAGTTTGTTAGTGCTGATATCACACACTATTTTTCTAGGGCTGTTGGGGTGTGCAATTTTCACCAGCTGCAGTTATGTTCCATTATTCTACAGAAGCTTCTGCAGGTGCTCGTCTTTTTCTTGCTCCATAGCTAAGGTGTTGGCTTCGACAGAAGGTCCCAATGTAAAGGAGTTTATTCCTCGTGACAGTGTATCTGCTGGTATATTGTCAGCTCCCTTCACGTGTCTGACATCCGACGTAAACTGTAGGATATAGTCCAACTGAAGAACCTCTCGGGGAGAGTATTTGTCTGAGGAGGACTGCAGAGCGCCTAATAGAGGCTTGTGGTCAGTCACCAAGTAGAATGGCTGTCCCTCTAGGAGCTTCCGATAATGTCTTATTGCGGTAAAGGAGGCCAACAACTCTCTAGAAAATGTGCTATAGCGTGTTTCTGGGTAAGTCAATTTCCTGGAGAAGAAAGAAATAGGTCGCCAGTTCCCATTACATTTTTGCTGCAGTACCGCTCCAATTCCAGTTGCAGATACATTTACTGACAGGCAAAGTTCACTATCGGGTTGAATGTGGGACAGCTTTGCGGTGTCTTCTAACATGGCCTTTACTTAGTTGAATGCTGCTATTGCTTCCTCCGATAGTGTAATGTTGCAGTTCTTCACATTTGTCAGCATACCTGTCAATGGCAAAAGTACTTAGGCAACATGAGGGAGAAACCTACGATAGAAGTTAACTAATCCTAAAAATTGCCGCAACTGTCTCATTGTAGAAGGGATTGGGAAATCACGGATGGACTTGACTATTTCTGGGGATGGGGAAATTCCCTTCTCTGAAATATGGTGCCCCAAAAATATAACCTCGGATTGACCAAAAGTACATTTCGATGGATTTAAAACAACACCATATTGGTTTAGGCGATCGAATACTCGGTGCACATGATCTATGTGTTCCTGCCTATTCCTGCCAGCAATGAGGACGTCATCTATGTATGCACACACAAATGGCAAGTCTCGCAGAACCTGGTCTATAAAACGTTGGAACGTTTGAGCTGCGTTGCGTAAACCGAATGGAACACGCACAAATTTAAACATTTCAAACGGTGTGGTAATTGCCGTTTTGGGAATATATTCGGGCTCCACGGGGATCTGGTGGTATGCCGAATAAGGTCTAATTTAGCAAAGACCCTATTATTCTGGGCCACTGCTGTTATATCTTGGATATGTGGTACTGGGTACCTATCCGGTTTCGTAGAGGCACTTAAAGCTCGGTAGTCCACACATGCCCGCCATGCATTTGGACCATTACTAACAAGATGAAGAGGTGAGGCCTAATCGCTATTTTTAGGACGAACTATGCCAAGCTGCACAATCTGCTGAAATTCTGCTTTCGCAGCCTTTATTTCTTCAGGTGTTAAACGTCTGGCTTTACAATGGACGGGTGGACCTTTTGTCTCAATGTAATGAGTTACAGTGTGTGGTAACACTTCCTTGTGAAAGGAGGGGACAGATATTGAAGGGTGTTCCTTCACCAGACTCAGGAAGGCTTCGTCCTGGTCTGCATGTGCTACCTATGGACCTAATGGTGTGCCAGTCCCCACCACCCCACATGCTACAAGTTGTGTGCTTGGATCTCGGAGACACTGGCCTGACATATCTACTACCAGGCCAAATGCTTGCAGAAAGTCAGTACCCAGTATAGCACTGCTTACATCAGCCACTATGAAAACGTGGATAAACGATCTGCGTAAACCCAAGTTAAGGTCCATGCACCTCTCCCCATAAGTCCGTATTATCGAACCGTGAACAGCTCGCAGTGTAAGTTTACAGGGACGAGACCTTTTGTCCACTGATGTTGCTGGGATAAGGGAAACTTGTGCCCCACTGTCCACCAAAAACGAGATGCCTGTATTTATATCCACAACATAAAGTAGGCGGCCAGAGCAGGATGCACCGACGGTTGATACCGCTCTCGTCTGTCGGTTTAGGCTTTTCCCTGCCTCTTATAGTTGCAAGGTGGAATACAAGAGTTGGCATTTTCGCCAAATCTCTTGTGCTTCCAACAAATAGCTTCTTGCTTGCGTTCCCGGAATTGGCTGCGACCTCCTCTGCTGCCATGTCCCTGCTTCTGTTTTAATGATAGTCTGGCGATGTATTCCGCCATTCTGTCCATACGGGCTTCCAATCGTTTTTGGCCCTCCATTAATTTTTCTAGAAGCTCGTCTCTTCCAGGGGTCTTCACGCTGGATACTGCAGACGATTGTGTATAATATGCCTGCAATGTGATCTGCTATGACGGCGAGTTGTTCTACTGTCGTGGACTCGTCCAGAGCAGCGATAGCCACCTTATACTCCGTCGGGATCCGTTGGAGGAAAATATGCTTAACGATGCTTTTATCCATCGCACCTTCAGCTAATTTTTGTAACCGTTTTAGAAATTGGGACGGCTTGCTATCTCCCAGGGGCTCTTGTTCCAACAACTGCGAAATACGCTTATGCGTGGAAACAATCACAGCAGTCGTGACTCTCTCCTTAAGTACATCGTACGGCTTTTCTGTAGGTGGAGAGATTATTAACTCTCTTACCTCAGTAATTGTATCCTGAGGTAAAATAGATGCGACACAATAGAATTTCTCTGCCTGGTTGTCAATCGATTTTTGTTTGAAAAATAAATCGAGTTGAGCAAAAAACAAAGCAGAGTCGTCGCGAACTAACAAGGCATTAACGTTACAAGTTGTCGCCATTTAAAAAAATTATTTATTTATTTATTTATTTTACCGCAATGGAAACTACAATAGTCTAGCAACAGGGCATGGAAAGAAAGGAATAGTAATAATACATCACGGAGGGTAAGGAGGTACAGAGACAGAATGCAACTGCAACGTACTTGCCCATATCAGCCAATCCTGTATCAGACGCCGAATTTGACAGGAATACCGACAGCCGTTTCAGGAACGAAATTTTCCTGTAAGGGATAATTTAGTTTCGAAAACAACTTGTTGCATTTTTTGTGCACGATTAAAACAAAACCCTAGTTCTATCCTTATTCTATCGACAAAAATATGTAAAGAATAGAAGAAAAATCGTGTTGCTATCTTAATTACGCTACCCTACGAATTTTTATTTAGGGAATAATAATTAAAATTCTAGAAATAAAATTTACATCCTAACTTTTTCTTATTGGTCATGAAAATATTATTTTACTTTTTTAACAGAACTTATTATTATGCATGTGCGTTTACATATATATTTTCTCGGAGTCACCAATTTGTTAGTTTAAACTAAACAAAAAATATATGAATAAACACAATTGCCCAATTACGTTTACACATTTATTATACACTGACAAACATTTAAACAACAATAAAACACAATAAAATAGTGACAGTTCGATAAGACTCACCGACTGATGGAAAAAGTTCCCAGAGAGCTCACCTCGTGGTGGAACGAAGGTTTACTTGCTTCCCCTGAGAGCACAGTTAGACATAAGTTCGGGTTTCTAATTATTATTCCCTAAATTGGATTTGCTGATATGCATCGTTAAGCATATTTTCCTCCAACGGATCCCGACGGAGTATAAGGTGGCTATCGCTGCTCAGGACGAGTCCACGCACGTGGAACAACTCGCCGTCATAGCAGATCACATTGCAGACATACTATCCACACAATCGTCAGCAGTATCCAGCGTGAAGACACCTGGAAGAGACGAGATTCTGGAAAAATTAATGGAGGGCCAAAAACAGTTGGAAGCCCGTATGGAAGACATCGCCAGACTATCACTAAAACAGAAGCAGGGACATGGCAGAAGAGGAGGTCGCAGCCAATTCCGGGAACGCAAGCAAGAAGCTATTTGTTGGAAGCACAAGAGATTTGGCGAAAATGCCAACTCTTGTATTCCACCTTGCAACTATAAGAGGCAGGGAAAAGCCTACACTGACAGACGAGAGCGGCATCAACTGTCGGTGCATCCTGCTCTGGCCGCCTACTTTATGTTGTAGATAAAAATACAGGCATCTCGTTTTTGGTGGACAGTGGGGCACAAGTTTTCCTTATCCCCGCAACATCAGTGGACAAAAGGTCTCGTCCCTGTAAATTTACACTGCGAGCTGTTCACGGTTCGATTATACGGACTTATGGGGAGAGGTGCATGGACCTTAACTTGGGTTTACGCAGATCGTTTATCCACGTTTTCATAGTGGCTGACGTAAGCAGTGCTATACTAGGTGTGTCAGAAATTTCGTGAAAATAGTGAATAATTCCACCCCATCTTTCCAAGCTTATATCTCCTTAAAAAATGTAATTCAAGCCCTAATTTTGTTTCAATTAAAGGAGCAAGGACCAAGGTTTCATTAAAAAAAACAAAAAAAAACATGTTTTTCTTTTAAAAAGGTTTAAAACTTCGGACTTTACAGGTACATTTCTAAAAAACAGGGGTTTTTTTTGTTTAAATTTGAATATATTATTTATTGACCTTTTTTTTTAATTCAATTTTCACCCCAAACAAGGCACAGTGCCACTTTGAAGCAGGGGGGCTACTATTAGGGACTTAATTAGCGGGGTATTATGAAGGGAGATGAGTAGAAAGATGTTTGTTAACATTACACTTGAACTTCTGCATATCATTGCAGTTGGAAAAGCAGAATCCCGGAAGGGAGTTCCAATGACCCGCAGTTCTGGGGAAGAAACTATTGGAGTAAAAGGCTTTCTTGCACCTAGGGATCTCTACTGTAAAGGGATGAGACTTAGTAGCTTGTCGGGTTTGTCGGGAGTAGTTACGTCGGGGAGGTACAAGTGTTTGAAGTTCGTCAGAGCATTCACCATTAAAGTATTTGTAGAACAGGCAGAGGGATGCAACATCCCGTCGATGGGACAGAGGCTGAAGCCTAGATGACAGTTCGGGACCTATCAGGTTGTCGACTCTCTTTTGAACCCTGTCCAGGAGCGAGAGACAAGCAGCAGATGCACCAGCCCAGCCTCAATTTGTGATATATAAGACTTTGGTACATAAATTAATTATCTACTTTTTAATAGACATTTCAAAATGGGAGGCGTGAATTATTCGACCCCTGTCTTTCCAAGCTTATAACTCCTCTAAAAATGTAATTCAAGCCCTATTTTTTTTCAATTAAAGGAGCAAAGACCAAGGTTTAATTAACAAAAAAAAAACAAAAAAAAAACAAATAACGTGGTTTAAAAAAAAGGTTAAACTTCAAACTTTACAGGTAAAATTCTAAAAAAACACTACTTTTATTTTTGTTTTAAATTTGAATATATTATTTATTGACCTTTTCTCTTCAATTTGTGAGTAAATTAATTATTTACTTTTCGGTGAGTAAATTAATTATTTATTTTTTAATAGAAACTTGAAAATGAGGGGGGGCGTGAATTAAAAAAAAACGTTTGTCTAAAATATTATATTCGGTTTAATGGAAAGAACATAAAATTTCACATTGACCCTGAAAATATCGTAAAAATAGAATCAATAGCAAATTTTTGATAGATTTTAAAGTTTAAAAATTGAAAAATATTGAGTTCGGAAAATTCATTACTGTTTAAAAAATATTACTATTACTATTACAACAACTTTAATAGTTTATTTTGGAAGTATAATCCATAAAGAAAATAAATAACCCACTTTTAACAGAGAAATTGCGAGATTTTTATATTTTATTCGAAGATTCGTGTTAGGGGTGTAAAAAATTCCTACAAAAATTCTGACACACCTAGTGCTATACTGGGTGTTGATTTTCTGCAAGCATTTGGCCTGGTAGTAGATATGTCAGGCCAGTGTCTCCGAGATCCAAGCACACAACTTGCAGCATGTGGAGTGGTGGGAACTGGCACACCATTAGGTCCACAGGTAGCACATGCAGACCAGGACGAAGCCTTCCTGAGTCTGTTGAAGGAACATCCTTCAATATCGGTCCGCTCCTTTCACAAGGAAGTGTTACTACACACTGTAACTCATTACATTGAGACAAAAGGTCCACCCGTCCATTGTAAAGCCAGACGTTTAACCCTGAAAAAAATAAAGGCTGCGAAAGCAGAATTTCAGCAGATGGTGCAGCTTGGCATAGTTCGTCCTTCAAATAGCGAATGGGCCTCGCCTCTTCATCTTGTTAGTAAGGATCCAAATGCATGGCGGGCATGTGTGGACTACCGAGCTTTAAATGCCTCTACGAAACCGGATAGGTGCCCAGTAGGGGAAGTCGGGGTAAGTTGAGCATAGGGGTAAGTTGAGCCACCCCCTTTTAACCACAATTGACTAAGCCAATCCAAGTTTGTATGCAATCTATAAACAACTGATCACGTGACTTTAACCTCCACCATTTTGTTTTGCTGAACCAATATCGGAGGTTGATGCAGTAAAAGAAAATCACATTTCATGCCAAAAAAGTAAAATAAAGCGTTACAGAGGTGAGTGGATGTTTCTTGTGTGTAGTAATAGTTTGATTGGATATAATATGTGGTAGTTGTTTGTTCAATTACTTGCCTTCATACCTGTAAAAGATTTTTACATTCACCACACATGAGATGCATGCATTTGAACAGACAATTCAATAAGGTCAGATTGGGGTAAGTGGAGCCAATGCTAATGGAGTAAGTTGTGCCACTGGCTCAACTTGCCCCATATGTATTTTTACACGTTTTCAAGAAACAGATGAATGTGCAACCACATAAGTAGACCTGTTATAGAGTGAATTCAAAATGCATGTTGTATAAGTTACATGCTCTACTTGTATAAGAATTAGATCTATGGGTTACCTGGTAAATGTTTAATATGTGTAAGCCGTGCTTGGATAGGAATTTGCATGCTGTACAGGCGCTTTGTTATTCTAATAATAATAATCATTTTTATTATTACTATTATCATTATTATTTTTAACATTATTATTATCATTGTAGAATCAAGAATGCACTTACCTCCCCTCTCCACCATTATGGACTAGCCTACAATTAGTCAGGCATGGTGGGTTATTCCATTTGGAGGCGCCTGATTGGCTAAACATGCCAGGAGAGGCAGGTGCGTCTACAAATGCCAGCTGTTCTGGCATTCATTGTTCAATGTTCCAGACTTATGCCAGGAACTCCACTGAATCAACTAGTTCACTCTAGTAATATTCTACATCATTATCGGATTTATTGTGTTAACTTCATTTTTATTTTTTGTGTGTTTCACAGAAAAAAAAAGCCCACCAGACATGCGCCACTACGTGCGAAAGACAAATCGTGGACAAACTCCTACATACGTTATGGAACGGGCTGCTGCCGCTGTTACTGGAGGTCAGAGTGTGAGGAGTGCTACAAAGGACTTTAACATTGATCGAATGACACTGAAGCGGTACATGGACAAACAAGACAGTCAACCAGCAGGGACTGCTTACACACCTGTTTCCTTACGGCAATTGGTTTTTAGTCCTGAAATGGAAAGGGATTTGGCTGACCACGTGAAACAATTGTCAGACATGTTTCATGATTTGTCATTGAGAAGATGTCGCACACTGGCATATGAGTTTGCTAAAAAAACTGTTTCAATCTGCCACCAAGTTGGGATCGTGAGAAAAAAGCAGGACATGATTGGTGATTAGGCTTCAAGAAGCGCCGGAACCTGGCAATTAGAGTGACAGAAGCAACATCTTTTAGGCGTGCCACAGCCTTCAACCGCCCAGTTGTTGATAAATTTTTCAACAACTTGAGTCAGATAATGGACAAGTACAAGTTCTCACCAAGTGACATTTACAACACTGATGAGACTGGGTGCACCACCGTTCAAAACCCTGGAGCCGTTGTCACAGAAAAAGGAAAGAAACAAGTTGGTTCAATCACCTCCGCTGAACGTGAGGAATTGGTAACGGTGGTGTACACTGTGAGTGCAATTGGATCAGTCGTGCCTCCTCTGTTCATCTTTCCCAGAGTCCACTACAGAGATCATTTCATCAGAGGTGGACCAACACAGTGCATAGGGAGGGCAACACGAAGTGGCTGTATGAATGAAGAGGTGTTTGTGGAATATTTAAATCACATCATCAAGCACACCAGATGCTCACCAGGAAAGAAAATCCTCTTAATCCTCGACAACCATGACACACGCATTTCTTTGAATGTTGTGAACACAGCAAGATCTCATGGCGTTGTCTTACTGACCATTCCACCGTACACTTCCCATCGTCTCCAGCCGCTCAGTGTATGGACCCTTCAAAACAGCGTACAACAGAGTCATGGATGGGTGGCTACGATCCAATCCAGGGAAAACAGTAACAATATATGAAATCCCAGCTCTAGTGAACCAAGGCCAGTTGATTGCCATGACACCATTGAACATTGCTGCTGGATTCCAAGCCTCGGGCATTCATCCATTTAACCGGGACATCTTTAGTGAAATTGACTTTTCCCCTTCTCTTCCAACTGACCGTGAGTAAAATGTGGCTGCAGAAAGCCTTGAGGCAAATTCTACTGTGGAAGATGCAGGACCATCAGGTGAGATTCCTGGAGCAGTCTTGCCCGTGCACAGTGATGATGTCCGACCACAAAAACAGCAAGAAGATGATCTTATGCAACCATCCGCATCTGGGTCTTGTGTTTCATCTAGCTCACATGATGTCATGCATCGTCCATACATTTCACCATCTGTAATTCAGCCATTTCCGAAAGCAGCACCAAGAAAGGCAAGAAGAGGTGGTCACAAAAAGGGCAGCTCAAAGATTTTGACTGACAGCCCTGAACGACAGAAGCTGATAGCCCTTTCTGAAAATAGAAAGAGGAGCCTATTAACAAAAACAAAGCAGTGTTTGTTCAATGCTGGTGGGAAAAAGTCATGTCCCCCGAGATCTAAAACCTCATGTTCAAGTGACACTGATGATTCAGATTTTGAATTTGATGATGTGTCATCAGATAGTGATGGTGATATTGATCTGGAAAGCCCAATAATCGAAGGTGACTTTGTGGTTGTCAAATGTGCTGGCAAATCACGAACTGTGAACTATATTGCCCGGGTTGACACTCTCAACGGGGAGGACTTTGAGTTTGAAGGTGTTTTCCTTCAAAAAGTTGCTGGGAAGGTAGGAACGGACAAGCCTGTGTTTGCTCCAAACCCAAAGGACGAAGCGGGTTTCAATGCAGAAGATGTTGTTTACAAGCTGCCACAGCCAAATAGTGTTGGCAGTTCTGTCCGTTGTTCTAGCCAGCTCGTTTTCAGCTGTGACTTGTCACAGTGGCAACTTCATTAACTTACTTTCAGATATATGTTTCGAATTTTGTGCTGGTTCATTCGCTGTAATTAACATTTCTACTTCATTATTATAATTTGTTTTATAACCACAGCAACAATTTTGGGCTTGTTCTTCTTTATTTGCAACACATTTTTGCGTGGCACAACTTACCCCTGTGTGGCACAACTTACCCCAGAGGTTGGATAAACTTGCCCCATGGTCGGAGCAAGTTGAGCCATTTGATATGCATTTTTGTAAAGCACATGGTCGGTTTAGGTGTACTAGCAGAAAACTGCAACTTGTTTCAAAATGTTCCCAAATAAAAGAATTTTGTAATAATACACTCATCTTTGCAAAATAATTAGTCGTTTGGGTTCTGAAGAGCCAAAATGAAAAATTGGCTCAACTTACCCCGACTTACCCTACCACATATCTAAGATATAACAGCAGTGGCCCAGAATAATAGGGTCTTTACTAAATTAGACCTTATTCGGCCATACCACCAGATCCCCGTGGAGCCCGAACATATTCCCAAAACGGCAATTACCACACCGTTTGAAATGTTTGAATTTGTGCGTGTTCCATTTGGTTTACGCAACGCAGCTCAAATGTTCCAACGTTTTATAGACCAGGTTCTGCGAGACTTGCCATTTGTGTGTGCATACATAGATGACGTCCTCATTGCTGGCAGGAATAGGCAGGAACACATTGATCATGTGCACCGAGTATTCGATCGCCTAAACCAATATGGTGTTGTTTTAAATCCATCGAAATGTACTTTTGGTCAATCCGAGGTTATATTTTTGGGGCACCATATTTCAGAGAAGGGAATTTCCCCATCCCCAGAAATAGTCAAGTCCATCCGTGATTTCCCTATCCCTGCTACAATGAGACAGTTGCGGCAATTTTTAGGATTAGTTAACTTCTATCGTAGGTTTCTCCCTCATGTTGCCCAAATACTTTTGCCATTGACAGGTATGCTGACAAATGTGAAGAACTGCAACATTACACTATCGGAGGAAGCAATAGCAGCATTCAACAAAGTAAAGACCATGTTAGAAGACACCGCAAAGCTGTCCCACATTCAACCCGATAGTGAACTTTGCCTGTCAGTAAATGCATCTGCAACTGGAATTGGAGCGGTACTGCAGCAAAAATGTAATTGGAACTGGCGACCTATTTCTTTCTTCTCCAGGAAATTGACTTACCCAGAAACACGCTATAGCACATTTTCTAGAGAGTTGTTGGCCTCCTTTACCGCAATAAGACATTATCGGAAGCTCCTAGAGGGACAGCCATTCTACTTGGTGACTGACCACAAGCCTCTATTAGGCGCTCTGCAGTCCTCCTCAGACAACCGAGAGGTTCGTCAGTTGGATTATATCCTACAGTTTACGTCGGATGTCAGACACGTGAAAGGAGCTGACAATATACCAGCAGATACACTGTCACGAGGAATAAACTCCTTCACATTGGGACCTTCCGTCGAAGCCAACACTTTAGCTATGGAGCAAGAAAAAGACGAGCACCTGCAGAAGCTTCTGTAGAATAATGGAACATAACTGCAGCTGGTGAAAATGACACACCCCAACAGCCCTAGAAAAATAGTGTGTGATATCAGCACTAACAAACTGCGTCCATATGTTCCAGCATCCTTAAGGAATAACATATTCAACATGGTACACGGGTTATCGCACCAGGGGGCCAATGCGTCGATACGTTTAATGACAGACAGGTATGTTTGGCCGAGGATGAAAACAGACGTGCGAGAATGGACAAAGAAGTGCATGCAGTGTTAAAAGGCCAAGGTCGGTCGACATACACGTGCGCCACTAGGCACATTTCCAGTACCTGATGAGAGGTTCAAACACATACACCTCGACATCACCGGTCCATTTCCGACATGTTAAGGCCAATGCTATCTTTTGACATGTGTCGACAGATTTTCAAGGTAGTTTGAAGCCTTACCAATGCCGGATATGACAGCATACACAACAGCCAGAACTTTCCTCGCTGGATGGCTAGCAAGATTCGGTGTCCCGGAAAACGTTACAACTGATAGAGGTAGACAGTTCGAGTCCGAACTGTATCATAAACTCTCAGGACTTTTGGGCACCAGAAGTATACACACAACAGCATACCATCAACAAGCAAACGGAGCAGTCGAACGTCTACATCGCAGCCTAAAGGCCTTTTTACGCGCAGTGCTTACCAGCAATACAAAGTGGTTAGAACACCTTCCTCTAATTTTGCTGGATTTGCGCACAGCAGTGAAGAAGGATATGAATTGCTCAGCAGCAGAAGCGCTGTATGGTACAACACTACGCCTGCCAGCACAACAATACTTTTGTGATACACCAAATAAAGTTTGGGACCCTGCATCATTTGTTGATAGACTGACAAGAACCATGGCCAAAATGGCATATTCTCCATCAGGAATAAACAAGTGCGCTAACACATATGTGCCAAAGGCAGTAGAGACATGCACACACGTGTTTGTTCGCGATACAGCTAGGTCGCATACCCTGCAACCACCGTACTGCGGACTTTTTAAAGTCAACAAGAAAAATAAGAAGTATTTCAGCGTCCTCATTAAGGACGAAGAACAAAATATCTCAATTGACAGGTTGAAACCCGCAACACTCGAGGATGCATATTTAGAAGTAAATCCCTCACAAAGGATGCCAGTCGAAGTGACATTGGAAAAACGCCCTTATAAAAAAAACACGTTCGGGCAGACAGGTAAATGGCCTGCCCATTTAAGAGACTTTGGCCTTACATAAAAAAACAATCCTCTCACAACATTCAATTAAAAGTACTCCGTATTTTGGGGGCGGGGAGTGTTGTAGGGGACTAAAAATTAGAGGACACCGGGGAGGAGTAATCTGCCCCTGCTCTAAGGCTGGTTGGTTTTTCCTATTGGTCACGGGCAGACGTGTTGCCTTTCCCCTCTCTCAAGAAGAGGAGAACCTTCGTTCCACCACGAGGTGAGCTCTGAGAACTTTTTCCACCAGTCGGTGAGTCTTATCGAACTGTTGCTATTGTATTGTGTTTTATTGTTGTTTAAATGTTTGTCAGTGTATAATAAATGTGTAAACGTAATTGGGCAATTGTGTTTATTCATATATTTTTTGTAACAAAACAATCAATTGTAATATAGAACGCTTAGTCACGGCTAATTTAATTAATAGCCACGAGGCACTGGCGTAACTAGAGGGGGGGGGGGCGGTCCGCCCCGGGCTGCACACCTGAGGGGGCGGCATTTTGATAGGGTAAAAATAGAAAGTAGAAAAAATTAATAAAATTAAACAAAGGTTAACAAAAAATATGAAATTTTATGCCAAAAAGGTTATAAAAAATCGGAATTTTGGGGGGTATCGGAATCAGAAAAATGTGTCCCTATTTTCTGAGCGTCAGGGGGGCGGCATGGGGGCGGCATTTTGAGATGGTAAAAGGGGAAAATCGAAACAAATGCTAACAAAAAATCTGAAATTTTATATCGAACAGGTTGTAAAAAATGGGAACTTTTGTAGTTATTGGAATCGCAAAAAGGTGTCCCTATTTTGCGAGCGGCATATGTCAGGGGGCGGCATTTTGAGAGAGTAAAAATAGAAAGTAGAAAAAAATAAATAAAAATAAACAAAATCTAACAAAAAATCTGACATTTTATACTGAAAGAGTTGTAAAAAATCGGAAATTTTTGAGGTATCAGAATCAGAAAAATGTGTCTCTTTTTTACGAGCAGCAGGGGCGGCATTTTGAGAGGAGAAAAATAGAAAATAGAAAAAATATATAAAAGCTAACAAAATATCTGAAATTTTTTACCGAAAGTTTGTAAAAATCTGAAGTATTGGCGGTATCGGAATCGGAAAAATGTGTCCCTATTTTACGATTCCAAAACCGATTCTTTTAAAGTTTTAATTTAATTTTTCATTATTGGTACTAATTATAAATATTTATTATTTTTAAATTATCACTAAAACTAAAATGAGAATTACCTCAAAATACGATGTAAATTTATTTTATTTGTAAAACAATTTTTTTAAATTGCATAAATTCTCTATGTAACCTTTCAAAGAAAGCAGTTGCTTTACATGTTCTGAAAAATGTTGAAAAATTAAGCAGCAACAGTCTTTGCAGCCCACGGCGATCGTAAGATTTCCCCCCACCCCCCGCATTTGATAATCTGTTAACCTTCAAAATTCCAAAAGCCCTCAAAATATTTATTTTCATGGAACTATTGTTAGACTGTAGCTATTAGTCCTAAATTTTCATCGTATTACAGTAATCGTCAAAGAAGACCAAAGATTTTTCAAAACAATTATATAATTTTCCTCTGATTAATGTTCACACAATTCCCTTCAGATTAATGTTTACATACTTATTATTATTGAAAAGAAATTGTTAAATTAAATTAACTGGCTACGTAATTGTATACGTAGCCAGTTAATTTAACAATTTCTTTTCAATAATAATTGAATATTATGATAATAATAATTGAAATTTCTTTTCAATAATAATATATGACTTGGGTGCCATGAGCTAGAATCGAAATCGAAACACAACTCTCCACCCTCATTCCGTAGCCTCTGAACCACTAATAAAATAAAGACTGGGTACGCAAATAAAAGAAACCAAATATTTTTTCAAAACAAAAACTTATAATTCAAATTATAAAAAAAATGTTAAATTAAATGAATTAGCTACACAAGCAAATATAATAATAAATTTAAATGAGAACATTTGAAAACCTGAAAATGTTATGAAATGATAAAATCATTTTTATTTACTTTTTTTGTCGTTGTTGTTAAAGTCCGAAATTTTGCCAAATAACATGGATGTATCAAGGAGAGAATAGTCCGATGTAGTTTTCTTTTCTTTGTCTTCATAATGTTATTATTAAGAGGTCGAGCCCTCCGAAGAGAAAAAACGTCTTGTATCGGTGCTTTTTTAAATCCGTGTGTGTAATCGCTCGGTTTACAGAAATTTGTTGTTGTTAATAATGTTTCAACACTTTTAAAAATAGTTTTAATATATTTTAAATAAATGTATTTATGAATGGCAAATAAGGCTATAAATTTATTTTTATGAGAGAACTGTCGCAAGGCATCAAGTCGGTTGAAAATTTACAAACATATTTTTCGCGCCTTTTTTTCGGCAAAGTTCTCAATGACTATCAAAATTCACTTCCTCGACAAGTTCCCTCTCTATTGAGAGGATTGCAAAGTCTGTAAGTCTTGTCTGGCTCATTGCTGATCTAAGGTAGTTTTTAATGAGCTTCAGTTTTGAGAAAGAGCGCTCACAGCTAGCAACGCTAATAGCTCTGATGAGGAAAATTCTCAGCAAGATCACAATATTAGGGACGGAATCCCCAAGTTGGTATCTTTGTATAAAGTTCAAAAGTTCAAGAGGTCTATCGATTTAGTCTTTTTCTGAAGCTTTTACAACATACTGTAACCTCTTCCCTTCAGCAAAGAATTTCTCTTTTTCTATATCTTCGTCAAATCCACCAAGCTGACAATCATACTTATCATCAAGCAGATTTGACGGTATAAGTATTTATTTGCAAGATTGTGAACTTGTTGAAATCTGCAAGATATTTCTTCAGTCAATCTGTCTATGACAGACAGCATTTCCCGTCTCAACTCAGTATCAAAACTCAGCGATGCATCAGTCAATCCTTCACCATCCATTCGTTTCTTTTTTGCGAATACGACGCTCCATGCTTATCCCCATTTCAGAGCAGAGTGTTTTTGACTCGTCTATTGCAGTGTCCACTATCTTTTCTCTATTCTGAAGAAGGAAATCTTTCAACGCCGTCAGCCTGACAGAACTTTGTTGCAGATCCAGCCCTTTTTTTTGAAGATATTTCTGGGCATCATTGATTTCTGGGACTTTAGCAACTACTTCCAGCTAGGAACGAAATCCGACCATCTGAGAGAGTGAGGGAGAAATATTTTAACAACAATTAGCAGCCTTTGGGCTGATATCACAGTGTAGTATCTGTTCTAATGATACACTTCTCCTTTTCTGTCGTCGGTCAGTATGGGGAAATCGTTCATGACTGAGAATTTTTATTTTTGTTCCTATCCAGAGTGCCCCTTTTTGTGGAGCTGGATTTTCCCCACATTAAAAACCGGCCTTGTGTCTAACTCTGCCCTCGTGGAGAGGCAAGTAAATGGGAACAATCGGCAGTCGTTGCCAAACCGACCTCAGCTCTAATTGTACACAAGATCTAATTTTAAACAAGACCATTGCTATATTCGCTTGGGCCGTTTACCATTTTCGGCTCTCGTTATGCTCAACATTATGGGAGCATTTTAATAAATACGTATTTATTTTATAACTATATATGTGCATATATACATATATATGTGCATATACACATATATTTATGCATACATATACATATATACATACATACGTGCATATATACATATATACACACATACACAAATATAAATACGCATATATACATATATATGTATATATATATACATATATGTATATATACATATATGTATATATATATACATATATAATATAAATATATACATACATATATACATACATACATATATGTAGATACCAAAGACCAGCTCTTAACAAATAAAACTATCTTGGAAGACTGTAGGAAGAGACAGCGAAATTTAAGTATGGCTTGGATTGATTATCAGAAGGCTTATGACAGTGTACCACACACATGGCTTCTACGCTGTCTAGAGCTATATAAGATACACCCGATAATCAAACAGGCCATAGCTACACAAATGAAAATGTGGCAAACAAACATGACATTAAGCCACACAAAAGGAAATATAAGGGTCACGGACGTAAACATCAGGCGAGGAATCTTCCAAGGAGATAGTTTATCCCCTTTACTCTTCTGCTTGGCAATAGATCCGTTAAGCAAACTTTTAAACAAAAACAAATGTGCTTACAATCTAAGCCAGGGCCGCCGACAAGACCCAAACAAACGAATTAACCACCTGCTCTTCATGGATGACCTCAAGCTGTATGCCAGTTCTGATGCCGACTTAAATGAACTCTTGCAAGTCGTACATAACTTCTCCAGAGATATTGGCATGAAATTTGGACTGGACAAATGTGCCAAGTGCTCCATCAAATCTAGGAAGAAGATCGAAACTGAAAATATACAGCTTGATGAATATACCACCATCAAGGACCTAGAAGGGCAGGAAGGATACAAATACCTTGGCATAGAAGAGAATGATACCATCCAGCATGCCAAGATGAGAAACAAAATTGGAAGTGAGTACATACGCCGAGTCAAGAAGATATGCAAAACAGAACTCACAGCCAGAAACAAAATAACTGCCATTAACCAACTAGCCATGTCAGTGGTAACATACAGTTTTGGTATTGTCGACTGGCCACAAAAAGACATAAATAGACTAGACACTAAGACACGTAAAATGCTGACAATGTATAAAGTAATATACAGAAACCAGTGTCTGTCTAGAATGTATCTGCCCAGATGGAAAGGAGGTATGGGGCTCTCGGAGATTGACCATCAACATCGTGCAACTATTGTGAGCACCGGACAATATCTGATGAGCTCTAAAAACCCAACTCTCAAGATGGTACACCAACATCAGGAATCAAGAGCCAGTAGAACAATATCCATCACAAAACTGGCCAAACATTTTGGGGAAGACTGTCTTACAAGTGAGACAGAAACAGAAAAGATACCTGCGACTGAAATAGCCAGAAAAAGTCGCCAGAAATACACTAAAGCTTTCCATGACAAGAAAGTTGAAGAATGGGCCAACCAACAACGGGCCAAGTATTTTCTGGACGAATATAACCAAGACTATATTGATAAGGAAGGGTCTATAAGCTGGCTAAAGGATGGATCGCTCCACTATGACCAGGAGAAGTATATAATAGCTGCCCAAGATCAAGGCTTGATGACCAATGCGTTTAAAAAAATGAGTGGTCTCAGCAAAGACAACAAATGCAGGTTCTGCCACACAGAAGTAGAGAGTGTGAGCCACCTGATTTCTAGCTGTAAGGTTCTGCTAGGGGACGGCTACTATACACTGCGACACAATGAAGTATGCAAATATCTCCACTGGACGATCTGCAATAAGTTAAATATCGAATGCAGTAAGAAGTCATGGGAACATATACCCGACAGAACAGTCGGAAACAAGTCATATACCATCCACTATGACTATGCAATCCCTACAGCCACATACCTAGAAAACGGAGCTAAAAAACCCGACATTGTAATATGGGACAAGAAGGAGAAGTAAGCAACCTTGGTGGAAGTTAGTGTCCCGAATGATGCTGGGTTAAACAGAGCTGAAAGGAAAAAGATTACCAAATACCAGGGTCTTATGTATGACATGAAAAGAAACTGGAACCTTAAGAAGATCTCTATCATTCCAGTAATTATAGGAGCAACCGGACTTATGAAAAAGAATTTTACAAACTATCTTACAAATATACCAGGTAAACCAAGTGCAAAGGAGATTCAAACAATTGCACTTAAAGGGACGGTTAGAATCTTAAAAAGATCTCTCGGTTGGAGTGTCTAAAATAGCAGGTGTATGTTTGGCATCTGGTAGAATGCCCCATCCCTGGCTTAAACAAAATGATAAGAAAAATGAAAAAGTAGATACATACATATACATATATATAAACAAATATATATATAATATATCCTACAAGATTGAGGCAATTTTTTTGGTTTAACTTTCTCTACATTAAAAACCGATCTTGAAATGAATTAAAGCAATTTATTCTCAATTAATGGAAATTTTGAAAACTCCAAACGCAATTGTAAATTATTACTTGATAAATAGTTTAACAGTTTGGAGTTTTCAAAATTTCCATTAATTGAGAATAAATTGCTGTAATTCATTTCAATCACTAAGTTTAAAAAATGCAAGCATTAATTATTTCTGGAGATATACTCAGTGACCGGCTGACCTAACAGGATAGGGCCAAGCACCAAAAAAAACAAAAACAAAATGGCCTCAGAAAAATTTCAGACTTAAAGGGGAACTTTCATATAAATTTTTATCGAAGAGGTGCGAAAAGAAAGTTGGATATTTGGGTGTATATACACCGACATCAAAGAGGAAATAACATTAGATGCGAAAGTTTGAATTCATTAATTTTATTACTGTCCAATTCATGAGGCTAAGACTTTGAAAGTATCAAACGTTTGTTTTTGTAGCATACTTTTTATAACTCCTTGTAAACTTTACAATTGCTAGCTGGGGGATCGGAAAAATCACCCCGGGAAACCCCCACCATCTACTTAAAACAAAAGGAAAACAGATAAAATCTCAAATGAATAAAAAATATTAAAAATCAGTTTTCATATATTAATTTTAATTTAATTGAATTTGGGAAAATTAGATACCGTAGAACTAATTTTCGCAAGGTATGAAAATTAAGCAACTACAGAATAAATGTTAACTCAATAATAATGGACCAGTTTTCCTAGCTAGCAAAAAATGGACGAATTTTCCACGGACGAATTTTCCACGGACGAATTTTCCATTGACGAATTTTCCGGGCACCCAAATGCCCGGGGGGGGGGCAAATTTTACTACCGCCCCGGGCGGCAAAAGGTCTAGCTACGCCATTGCCACGAAGTGAATAATTTTCAAACCGACTTTAGAAAAAAATATAGAACTTTCAAATATTTCGACATACTCAATGAAAGGTATTATTTATTATTCAAACACATTTTGACAATTATTCGCATGTAAAAATTATTTGTTTATAATTCTAAAACCTAAAACAAAATTAAATTAAATTGATAATATTTGCTGTATTAGAAATAAATTGCATTGTTTCTTTAATTTATAATAACAATTTTATCAAACGTTATGAAAGTACTTGAATACAGTTCTAATTCAATACACGTTTAATTATTAACAAATAACATCACTTTACTATATTTGGTTGGAATAAAATTTTCCCTTCCAATGGCACGTATCCAAATTGAGAAAGTTTAGGATAAAAAATATATGTACTTTAGGGCCTTTTTGATAATTTCCCCGGCAATTTGTAACAACGCAAGAATACACCATGTTAGACAGCAAACTGAAAACTAGACGAAACTGCTGCTGATAGCCTAGATCATATCCATACAAGTGAATCTGATAATGACGTCACGCTGTCATGTGCATCGGCCTTCTTTACTGTCGGTAACCACGGCTGAATTCGTTTCTTTCCTTTTGTGTTCAAAACAGAAAAAAATGTTTTGTTAGAATTTATTTAGTAAACTGACACAAGTTTTGTTTGTGTGTCCAATTCAGTATGAAAACACATGAAAATATGAAAGAGCTAAAATAAAAAGATGAAAAACACCATTTAAACGCGAAATTATTTAAAAAGAAAATCAATTAAAGAACAATGGATATTTAGATCATCGTAATACAGTGTTATCATTATTTTGTTCCTCGTGTAAAATGTTCATTCATTCATTAAGTGTGCTGAATTGTTATTCCTAGTGCACTTATTGATCAGCGCTATTTTTTTAAATAGTATTTTCAAGTTTAATTAAAGTTTTATGATATCTGTTTTCATTAAATTGTAAGGTTAAAGTGCAGAATTGGTACAAACCCCCTCCCCATATTAAGAATGGTTTTCTAAATAATAACGTTATTATTTCAACACGGTTCAATAAATGCACTTACCGAATTGTTTTCATATCAAGTTGCAATTGTATTTGTCGATATTTGTTGAAATTTATTGAGTATTTTTCTCTTTCACGTGTCCAATTCAGTAAGAAATATAGGTAAATGTTTACTTTAACTATAACAGAACACCAACCAATAAAATTTGTTTTTTATAGGTTTTCAGGGTCGCTGACAAAGAATCTGATATTCGACCCCGTCGCAAATTTACGGGTTGCATGATATTAACCCCTGAACCCTCGCACCATTTTGTGCCAACTCACCGCCTTCGTTTATTGGTCGGTATTCTGTTGTAGTTAAAGTAAAAATTCACCGAAATATATATGAAGATATAAAAATCAGGTTTATTTTTAAGACTTGTAGCGACTCGCTACAAATATTAAGTGATTGTACAAGCAACATTTTGGTTCCGCGTACATCCGTGGTTTACAAACACGCAATTTTCATGATCGTACAAACTTGTAGCAGCCGACAGCCACTACTAACAAGCAGAGAGAGCAACATCTCACAACTTCGAGATTTGAAATTCATTTCCTCCTGGCTTGTCCAATCACAAGCCAGCTTTCTATCACGTGACAGAGTATATAAAAGGCAAAACCTGAAACCATTAACCCTCTTTCTAGCTGGTTTGCCCAACAGCAAGCATCGGGGGGGGGGGGGGGTTGGCCCCCAGACCTAACGTGAGTACAAAACAAGCTTCTCTTCAAACTACTACTTGTTTCCATGTGCCATACCGAAAGGAACATTCTTTGTCATGCTAAAGAACTGTCCGCGACGATACAACTCACACACACTCATGACAACGCGGCAACATGCCGAAGTCTTTGCCCTTTCTTTCTTTTAACCGGTTTCCTTTGTACCGACAGCTACTAACAATAAACGCATGCACACACCTAAATTTTCCATATGGAAGTACCAAAGCAGCGAGTATAAATATTTACCCTTCGATTTCATTTTGCCTCAGTCAGAGCAAGATTTCTCTCTCTATTTCTTTACTTTGCTTTACGCATTTAATTCAAAACCTATCAGACTAAATACAAATATATATATATATATATATATATATATATAGAGAGAGAGAGAGAGAGAGAGAGAGAGAAAGAGAGAGTCTGTGGGAACATGATGAGAATTAGCAGTGAACCGGATGTTAACGCATCCACCATGAGAGACAAAATGAAAAATCGTCGTTTGCACATGGCTCCACTCATCGCTTCCGCTTGGGAAGAAAAAAATAAGATAACCACAAAATAATTATCAACCAATGGCAGCCGCGCCTAAAATAAACACCTTAAATATCACCGTCGCTGGGAGCCGGTTTGCCACTATAAAATGAGGGGACCAAAAGGAGGGAAATAGAGATTTGCCCTGCTGCGTCAGTGAACGCACGGACGGATTCTCCCACTCGACCTAAAGAGATGAAGAAGAAAAAGAAATAAGGCACCAGTGAACTGAAGCCGACTACACTCTCATGTTATGGGCCAAACACACAAACCAGGAGAGAGGAGGAGAAAGAAGACGAAGATGCCGGACTGCTAGCGCTGATGAAAGAAGTCACTCGCTTTCCAGTTACAAGCCAGGACACGCATCACCGACAGCAGGATGACCGGCCTACCCTAACCCTCTCCATCGTCCAAAAGATAAGTTACATTTTACGAACATTAATTCCTTTTCAATTCATATATACCTACAAACAGTTTACGAACATGCATTCCTTGTCAATTCATACGTACCTACAAACATTTTACGAACATTCATTCCTTGTCAATTCATACACACCTACAAACATTTTACGAACATTCATCTCCTTTGTTAAATCACGTTCCATCCTACGAACACTTTGCCTCTACTAATACAAATTGTTGGTAGTAAATAAAGTCGGTTCTCAACCCTCAACATTCGTCTGTCTTTAATTATATGGAGTCAGAATCTACACACTTCCAACGTTATTCATTTCATAGATTCTTTGTTGTGGCCTCTATGGCATCCTTTCCCACCCCTAAATCCTTTTTTATAAATATCAAGGCCATAAGTCCTAGCGAACATACAAGAAGTTAAAAACATTAACTTTATTGCCAAAATATTCCTTTCCTGGAAATTTTAGCTTTATCACTTTCATAACTCTCGTGCTAAACCAGCACATGCACAAATAAAAATACATCAACACAATAACATCATTCGCCTTTCTTATATTGTTAAATAAAAATCATATTGAACTTTGAAAATTTTCCTTTGTCTTAATGCCATTTCTGAAAACCTTTAATTTTAATATTTTTGTTGGGGATTGGGAAGCATTTACCTATGCTCACATTGTTGCGGGGCTAACGTTGACACCCACAGTCTCGCAACAAATGGAAACAAAGATAAAAATCTGGAGAGTTGACAACCAATACAGAGATGACTGCAGGCAGATGGATAACTTAAATACAAAATTTTATTTTTTTAAAAGAGTGTAAATGAATGAAAAGAGAAGATAAGAAAGTTTCTTCTTCATTGCAAGTCTCTACCTACGACTGAGGTGATTGAATGAAAATATGTAGAAAAGTGAAAGTTCCTGGTTAGAAATAACCAGTCTTTTTTACGAAGAATTAAACAATATAAAAAGTACACCGCTTACTTAGCGGAGAAATAAAAAAGGGTAAAAAATAAAAGGTCTATTAGGGTTGCAAGTCCGTATGCACGAGGAGGAATTAATTGACGGGTGCGCGTGTGTTTAACGTCCAAATGCAGACAGGTCGATGTTGATGTTTACGCCATGATGTTCAAAGGTCGACTGTTCGTTTGGGCGAATAATGCACTTTTTATACTTGTCCGACCGGCTCCAGGGAGGCCTTCAGAAATAAACTTTTTTTAAAATTTGTTTTCCTTGTAATCCGATTGGATGAAAAGAATAACATTCTTATGACGTAAGATGCTTTAAGTGACGTCCGCACGAACAACTAAAGTTCCGTTTAAGACCCACCGAATTTGCGTGGATGGGCAAAAGGAAATGTACGCGCAGCTGAAACGATGGTTATACATCCACGCGCGTGCAACTGAGTTTTACTGTTAAGGCAGTACGCCATTATTTTGTTTTGAGTAGATTCGACGCGCGTGCGTCGGGGCTACGATAACATCACGACCGTAATACAAGGCATCTGTGAATGTCGACCAAGCATCCCACAGACTGAACATTTCAGTATTATTTGATTAGTTGAACTACTCTTAATATCCAAGATGAGAACAGTAGTACGAAATATCCAAATAATCCTCATTGCGAAACCGGATATTTCACATAAACAACTCAAATAAAGGGAATTGCACAAATGTCAAAGCCAGTCAAATAACAAAAATAAATTTGAACCAAGAAAATAAACTATAACCACATGATTGCATAATGAAACTTTCAACTTATTATTATCTATAGAATTAGCTAATTGTAAATATATAATGCGCCGCTCATCACTAATTCCAACGTGCCCTCATAAGAGTTATTGATTTCCATATTTAATTACCCTGTGCTATACCGTGGCGGAATTGTAAAATGATAAACATGTTGTTAAATACTTTGATATTATGGACATTCAGTAAGGTAAAACGTATCCACTCTCTAGGTGTACTTCTACCAAATAAATATGTCCAGAAAGAAACCAATACTCAATAAAATCTATCTATATGAATGAAGTAAAAGGAAAATTAAAGGAAGAAAAATATTTGTTCAAACTCTTGCTTTCCCACGACTAAATTCGACTGTACTTTTCCACCATTCTATCTTGCTCTCCCCTATCGATAAAAAAAAAACTGCTGTCATGCTTCCAACTCGTCCTTTTCATAATAGTCTCTGCCCTATTATGCGAATCAGAGCCTTCTACAAATTAAGATTTTTCTTTCTTTTTCCTACCCTCATTCCGCCATCTCACAGGAAAGAAAAGGGCGCACTTGTTTATATAAGTTACTTTCTTAATTCCTTTCATCACGTAATTAATTTTTTAATTACATTTCAGACCACACGCCCCCATGATCATTGAAGATCATTTCACATTACATAATCCCGTGTCCAGATAGGCACACAGACATTCTCATCATCTACATTGACTAAGTGCATTAACTCTAAAACATGTTGTGCCATTCCATCAGCACTCAAGTTGTTAGGGGATTGCACTCCCGTAATTACCCATCTTCCCTATTGTGTCGTGCATCATCGTGCATTCGGAGGTTTCACCCAAACCTCTTCTCCTATTTGGATTCTGGCTGGTCCTTGGTAATCAATTTCTGGGGATATATCGCTTGGGCACCTCCCATCATAATTAAAAATTGAACTATGTGGTTGTAATATTAACTTGGTTGTTAGTAATAAGTGAGAACTAGACACAAGGTGTATTTTTACGCGTCTTTGTTCATCAGCCATCTATGAACTCTCTAGCATAGCGAATCTGTACAAGGGGAGATAACTCTTACAATTGAAGATTTCCTACTGTCACATCCCTCCTCTCAGATAGGTGTCTTTTATTTATTTATTTATTTGTACATTATAAAGTCCTTGTACTTGGGGGGTCACCTTGTTCTTATGGGTCGATTTGGGTTAGTATCTCTGACCGTTGGTTTGCCTCCACTGGTTGTTCTTGCTTGTCGTGTGGCGTGTCTCTGTCGCTGATATTGGACGTATTTTCTTCTAGTGAGCCAGGGCTTTGTTGGTGCATTTGTGTTGTATCATCCCAAATAGTGTTTTGAATGGGTGCGTTTATAGCAGTTCGTTTTTGTTGTTCCCGAAATCGCATCTGTCCGCTTTTGTTTTAAGTTTGACTAGGTAGTCGTCTATGTTGTCTTCGTTTTGCCCCATTGAAGAAAATTCTAACCTCTCGACCCATTTATTTGTTTTGTTTTTTTTTTGTATCATGTGGGTCTCGAATATTGAAAATATGTTGTCAGAATTCTCCTTTTGTTCATTCGAAAGTTGAGCGTTTTTTAAAAGCTCGCGACCTTTTGGCCAGGTACTGAGCAAAATATAATTGTATTTCAAGTTTTCTTCAACTTTGTTGATAATGAAATAAGAAGACATAAAATCAACCCATTCGCTATATACCTCGTGCTTATTCTCGTTAAACCAGTCCAGTGTCCGTAACGCGATATTGGAAGACGCCATCTTTTTTTTTCGCACTTTCAATATATTTTTTTTTAAATAAGCAAAAAGGTTTTTAAGTACTCACTCTGTGAGGTTACCAGGTTACCGTTGTTTCCATCTGTGACTTATCGTCTGTCTGGTTTCGTTCTCCGCTCGCTGCCACCATGTAATATTAACTTGGTTGTTAGTAATAAGTGAGAACTAGACACGAGGTGTATTTTTACACGTCTTTATTCATCAACCATCCATGAACTCTCTAGCATGGCGAATCTGTACAAGAGGAGAGAACTCTTACAATTGAAGAGTTCCTACTGTCACAGTGGTATTGTGTCCTCTCTCTGTGTCCGACCTTAGCGGCCATATTATACCAGAATGTGGCTTCTTCAGATTATATCCTTCCTCCATTATTCCATTTCCTCCAAGTCTCTAGGCTTCCCTGTAATAAATTTTATCTTCCAATTTTTTTAGCATTATCTGGAACATTTCGGAGCAAAAAGCAGTACCATTATCAATTTTCACCGCCCTTACTGGACATCGTTCAAGCATCACCTTTTCTAATTCGACTGTAACTGCAGACGCAGCTTCCGCATGTAACTCCCTCCATATCGCCAGTCCACTTGGTCTACAGTCAATCAGTGGTAAGAGTGATCCTCCACAAATAGTGTGTAATGTCAATAGCTAATCTTGTCCAATTCTTCGAAACTCCAATTTCTCCAGGATTATGTATATTTGGGACAGAGTCGCTCGATTGACACTGACCACAGTTCTTAACTACGTTCTGAATTTTTTCCCAGATCAACTTTCCGCGCCCAATATAATGTTCTTTCCACTCCCATATGGTGCATGCCATGCAACTCTTTCAGTTCACCAATTCCTAGACAACATATTGGGGTCCCTTTCTTTTTCAACTAACCGCTGTTTTTATCAATGTTAGCACATCTGCCTTGTTTTTCTTTAAAGGCACAAGCACTTCTTTTATTCGCAGTTCAAATTCAGATATTATCTCTCCAAGTATACCTAACCTTCTCTTTACAGTAATTTCCCCAGCATCTTTTTTCGTATTCTTTCACTCTCCTTCACTGTAGAATTCACCTAACCGAGTACAACATCGGTTCTTATTTGGATATCTCTAAATCCCCATTTTTTTAAAGCTAAATTGATGCCCTTTAGAACAGCACATAATGCAGCCACGTTGATACGATTATAATCATTATTTTTCCTCTATCATGTTGCATCTTCCGTCACTATGCCGATAATCTCTACGACCACGCCTGTTGCAATAGTGTTCACATCACACCACACCACACCACTCCTTTGCTGGTTTTAGGTATGTACTAAGCTATTACGACAGGGTCCTCTTTTTCACCTCAGCTTGAATCTCCTGCATCACTCTGATGGTTTTGCAATCAACTTTGCCCTCCCAGTCTACTCCACTCGCTTTTCTTTTCACATAACTGCATGCCAAACGCAGCCATCAAGCAATTATCTCCCACAGATAGAAATTTACACTGATTTATTCCATCATCTCTGGGATCTCGTTGCCTTTACTGAACATCAACTCTCCAATCCTATTTTTCATAAGTTTAAGTTCAATCCCGCTCCTCCGTCTAGGAATTTTCCACCTAGGAATTCTTAGTTGCTAGCCAAAATTCTTTCAAATGTTGCACATTTATCATCGATGTATGACTATTTTTTATTACACTTTCACCCCAAACAAACACGTTGCCACTTTGATGTAGGGGACTACTATCAGGAACCTAAGTTACAGGTGTACTATGTAGGGAGTTTAGTAGCAAGATGTCTGTTTACATTACACTTGAATTGCTGCATGTCAGTACAGTTGGGGAAGCAGGAAACTGGACGAGAATTCCAAATTCCTGCAGTTCTGGGGAAGAAGCTATTAGAGTAAAAGGCTTCTGTGGCCTTTTTCGATTTGCTTCCTTTCTTTAACAACGTTTTGAAAATGGCCTCCATTATCTTCAGTGAAACATTAAGTCTGAATCCTAACCATGTTAGGCAATGTTTTTCCTTTATAACAGGTCAGCTGCTACTGCCATAATTCCTTCACCATATATAGCTGCAGGTAGTTAGACTTAAGGTCCACAATGGTTGTTTCTCCTACTAATCGTCTCCATTTTTTCATCTTTTCATCACACATATCTATTATGTTGCTCTCTGTATGACACGCCACAAAGCAGTTCAATTAACAAAAGTTCAACACTGGCCTGATTTTCTCCTTTGTTGTCTGAAACACTGTCATAAATAGTAACACACTTTATCCTTCTCCCTTCCATGGTAAAAGAATACCGTTCGATATTCATCCACTCCTTTCTAACATTTTAAATTTTCTCACTTTCCAGGAAATTCTTATAATGCTGCACTCTATTCTGTAACACTGGAGGCTTTCTTTTCCATTTCCATGATACTGTTTATATTTCTCCGTCAAAATTTGCTTCAAAGTGTTTATCCCCAATTTTGCAAACATTCAGCGGATGGGAATTTATGGAACAGTGTACATTTCCAAACTTTAACTCAGCTGTCTTTAGTTACACCTCCAATCTCATTGATTACGTCCATTTCAATTATAACGTCAATCACGTCAATGATGTGATTCATTAAGATCGTCCCATTTTTACTCCTACTCCACAAACTTTTATCTCAACTTTCCTGGTCTATATACATTTTATGTCTCTTCCATCAACTAATTTAACTGTGTCACTCCTCAAATATCCACTCATGAGTTTGGAGTTGATTAAAGTGATGGAGCATCCAGTATCGATAATAGCGGTCATTACTGAATCATTAACCTTTACTTTTATTATAGGAAGAGGCCCGTATTGCACCCTCATTAGGTTGTCGATGTAGCTTTTGATGTAGAAGCTCCCCTGGCATGTTTATACATCTGAGGACAATACCTAGCAACCTGGTCAAACTTTTCACAATTGTGGCACGTTACTCTGGCTCTAGGTATCTATGTGCAATGTTTTTAAGGTGTGGTCCCTTACATCTAAACCACTGAAGTCTTGGTGATTCTTTTTTAGCCTTTTCTCGCAGCGTATTACTTGGTGCACTCGCTGCCAATGTTTCAGTCGCTCGATATCTTTTGCTGACTAAAAGCCGTGCAGTTGGTATCAGTTTGATGACATTCATTCTCTCTACATAAGGTAGTTATTGTAATGCCATAGATACATCGTCTGGAAATCATGTTATAAAAACAAGTTTGACTGTATAATCCAGTCCTCTCTTTAGGTATCTTGTTATCCCAGCCAAGTTTTTCATTGCATTGGTGTAAACATCAACTGATTCACCTGTCCACTTGAATCGTTGTAGCTAGTTTCTTTAGTTACACCTCCCATCTGCATTTTCTATTCTATGTGTTCTGCATTTTCTTGTTTTTCATCACTTATCTCAAAATAGAAGGCGGGCGCATCTCCATGTAGAAGAAGTGGAATGAAACTGGCAAAGTCTAAAACATGTAGCTTAGCTACCAATTTTACCTTTTTATCCACCTGAATACATCATATTATCCATTAAAAGGTGGTAACACATCTTTTCCTAATCTCAGCATCCCGGATTCCATGACCTGTTCTCTGCCGAAATAGCTTGTTAGGTTTTTTTATGTTTTTATTTTCATTCCATCAACCACATTTGGCAACTTTTAGATATCTTGAATATTGCAGTGTCCAAGAATTTTATGCTATGGCAGGCGGTTTTTGATGAGACGACGCTGTTTAAATAATACAATCTCCCATTTTCTTTGATTTCGAATACAGTTCCATTCGGCTACACCAGTTTGATTTATTGGGGTTAAAGTTTATATTTGCACCTTGTTTAATGGCGGCTTGTACAGAAAATATATTTTGTTTAAATTTCGAGATTAGAAGAGCGTTTTCCAGAATACAGAAACAAGTTCACCATTATTATTCCTTAGCGAGATTTAAAAAACGATATCGGTTACTCAACTGCCATTGGCCAGCTCTACAAAGTGATTCTAAGAGTTAAAGTTGAGATCAAAATTGATAAAATCAGATTCCTTCGTAATCATATGTGCCATTGCACCACAATCGACAAGAAAGTTGTTACTGTTTGTTGAGGCGTCAAACGTACATGAAACTACAAATGTATGTTCGCTAACGGAGCTCTCCACATTTTTGATGGAGTCTCCTTTGAAATTCTTCTATCTACATTGGAAACTCTTGTGATTAGGTCGTCCACAATTATAGCAAATAATTTTCATACTTTTCTTAGGAAAACAATTGTTGTTGAAAAGTTGCGGTTTTATTCTCGGTAAAGGTATAATTAAATTTTGGTGTTTTTAAGTGGGCATTTTTACATTTCATGATATTTGTAGATTCGTTTTTTTTCTGCCATTATTTTCTCAGTTTCAACGTTACTCTTGAATTGACTAAACGTTATGGGTTTTTCTTTCTAAGTTATCACGGTGGTAAATGGCTTGAACTTACTTGGTAACCTTTTCAAAAACCATGGCGATTGACAGACTGTCGCTAATAACTCCATCAGACAGATATTTCTCGTTCGAAAACGAGTCCGACCGAGCAGATCGAGAAATTATTTGGCGTAAATTTGAATAACGTGTAGATGAACGTCAGGATTTACCACTTGTTGGAAACTTGCATAAATGCCCTGAAATAAATAAATAAAAAGAAATACACTACCAAATAATGTAAAATAAACTTTTGTTTATTTTCGTTAAAAGAAAAGAAAATACATTTTAGTGTATGTCACGGTGGCAGTCTGTATGAAAGAAGGAAGGGCGGAAAAAGGTGAAGACTTGAAAGCGTGAGAGAAAAAAGTCCTACTATGTGCTGTTGCGAAGTGATAGAAAGAGAGAGTCAACCAATGTTCTTTGGCGTGTGAAAAGCTGTCATTTCATCTACTGAATTTCACTAAGCGAGCGTGGTTGTTGGTGTCAGGTATCTTTTTCTCTTACTAAAGAAGTTTTCCGTGCCTTTTATATTTCTTTAGCGGCTCCCAGATGCTTGCAAAAAATACGTTTTTTTAACCGAGCCCTTATTGGTCAAAAATTAATATTTTTGACAAAAGATAAATGCTTTGAACTACGTCGACCATTTCTCAAGCGCCATGCTTTTGTATTCAAGAGGTTTGGTGTGGGTGAATACTATTATTCCCGTGCAAATGAATTTATAAATTTTAATGGGTGTGTGTCTTAGAACAATAAAATAAGAAACAGCACAAATGAACCGCAAGTAAATGTCCATATTGCCTGATTTAAGCTGCATGAATATAAACAGAAGAACACAGAAAATATTGATGATGTTGCAAGGTGCAGATTACTGGCTAAAACATGCAGATTTTGTGACAATCAGGAAAATAAAGAACGACTAATAGAACAAATCATTACCGGCACGAGACATCTTGAATTGCAGTAGCTTCTACTGCACAACTAGAAAAAGACAAAGATCCAATTAAGTCTGTCATTGATTTAAAAAATCTTACCCAACTCAGTTTCATCTGCAAGATGTGCGATCAGTTTTGTAACCAATCTATAATCGGGTTTTATCAATTTATTGGGCCGCAATTGCATGTTGCTATTTTTATTGAAATTGGTAACCAATTGTATGAGGGTATTCACGAAGCCAAATTTAACAGAGTCCCCGATTTGTCGCGGTTTCAAAATCACTGCCTTTTTTTCTTCCTTTCTTCGCCCCCGCTGTTTCTCTTAACTTAAACGAAGGACGCGATTGGCCAACACGAGCTAACGTATGAACATATCCGCGTTCAGTGAATTCAGTCACCTACCCTTTCTCTTTTCATCACCGATTTCGCTACACACGTCGGAATTCAAATATATCAACTAAACGCCAACAAACAGGCAATTAACATTTTTGCTTTTAGGCGAAATTAATTAAAATGGAATCAATAAACTCACAATCTACTTTTGATTGCATTAATTTCGTTCTAGAATTAATTAGAGTAGTTATTAGTTTGTCTTATTGGGAGCGACATCACTAACATCACCCTGGCCAAATGAATAGTCAGCCTTGGCCCAACTAGGCAGTTTTACCTGGTCCCTGCGGGGGGCTGGGCATGAATCTCAAAGTATGGTATCTGTTCCGGCAGATACTGGAATCAAAGACCATATGTGGGGGTAACCCAACATATCAGACCTGGGTCAATGTAGGGGCAACCCTTCATACCAATTGTCACTATCCAGCTCCCATTTCCCACCCATCGGGAGCTGGTCCCCTTTTCCCTCTCCCTCTCTCTCCACATTAAAAAACGGCCTTGTGCCTAATTTGCTAAGTGGGGAAGCAAATAAATAACCGGTCCCCTTTGGGGCTGGGCATGAATCTCAAAGACCATATGTGGGGGAAACCCCACATATAACACCATTGCCCTTGTGGCAATCAGTTATAAGTCAATGTAGGGGAAACCCTTCATACCAATTATCACTATCCAGCTCCCCTATTCCCCGGTGAGTCGGTCCCCTTTTTCCCTTCACTCTCCATATTAAAAAACTGCCTTGTGCCTAATTTGCTCAGTGGAGAAGCAAATAAATACCCAGTTTCGGCTGGGCGCCAGACCCGGCCGTGGGAGGGGGGAGTAGGAGGAGATTCCCAAAGCGACGACTGTCACTACCAATCACGTCAGATTCCCAGTGAAACCAGCCGTCTCAGAAGTTTTTACAGCCACACCAGCCATCTCAGCAGCAGCTCAGCCTTTATCAGGGCTAAACAACCAGCCCTTGTCAGGGCTAATAAGCTTTTTTACTAATGCGATTCACTACTGCTTGCCTTCTGAGACCCACCAGCAGCGGACTTCACACCCAGTCTCCAGCGCTTCCAGCTCACTCCAGTGGCTTCCTGCTCATTCCCGCAGCCTTCCAACCCTTGGTGCCTCTAGCTCGCTTCAGCGCCTTCAGCTTCCCCCCTCATCTTTCGTCCAACCTCGTACCTCTGGTCTGCTACCTCTCTCGCACCTTGTCCCTTTGGTCTGCAACCTCGCTCACACCTGGCTCCCTACCGACCATCCGTTCCTTAACACTGATCCTCCGTTCTCAGTG
This sequence comes from Euprymna scolopes, assembly GCF_053919585.1. Classification (NCBI taxonomy): domain Eukaryota; kingdom Metazoa; phylum Mollusca; class Cephalopoda; order Sepiida; family Sepiolidae; genus Euprymna; species Euprymna scolopes. The sequence continues at coordinate 730,413 of NC_136486.1, read as the reverse complement.
TCGTCCATTCCTTAACACTGATCTTCCCTTCTCAGTGTCGTCCGTTCCTTAACACTGACCCCTACATTCTCAGTGTTGTCCGTTCCTTAACACTAACCCCGCGTTATCATTGTTCACTGCCCATTCCAGATCACTATGATGTTCCGGACCCAGTGAGCAACCCTGAACCACGCTACGTCTAGTGTATCTGTTCCAGACCTCCAGACCTTAGCCTCTGGTGACGTGCGACCTTCTGGACAAACAGCATCCAGATCATACGATTTTTCACTTCCTTTGAAAATAAAAGGCGAACTCTCGTCTTTAACCAAACAACCTGTGTCTGTCATTCTTCTTTGCCTTTTTGCTGTTTACTTTTTGCCCGTGTCTACCTTGTTAGTCGTTGGGTCGATTGTTCTTGGACGACCGGCCCCGCAACAGATTATAAGAATGAATTCGCCAATCCACATCCATACATAAAGAAATAAATCAAATCTGAAAAATAACGGCACTCGACAAAGAACACGAAATCGTCGAATTAACATGAAATAAACATTTATTTATGTGTTAGGAATATTGTTCCAACATAAGTGTTTTCTTTGTGTTGAATGTTAATCATGAAGGATTTACGAGCCCTTTTTAGTCTCGAACAAAAACACGCGTTCACATCTCAAGCCATTTTGCTTGTCATATAGATACACGCACACAAACATATGCGCGCACGTACACACGCATAGATATATTCACGTTCATGTACATACACCCACATTCACGTGCATACACACACACACACACACGCTAACGTGAGCACATGTACGCACATATGGGCAACGTCACTTCCCCTTTTAAGGGAAATCCACTCATGCGCAAAAGACCACCGGAAACAACTATAAAAGCAATAGCAATAAGCTGCTTTTTTTTAACCAGCTTCCGACCTGAACGGTCGATGGACAAACCACGCGCCCTTTCGAGGCGGGCGCCCGCACACGTCACGTCCCCTGCTACTGTATGTGGGGCAAGAGCTAACAAACAGTATGTACACTTTATACGCTTTCTCTCTCCATGAACTGGATTGACTTTCTCACTCTTTTTCCCCTTTTGCTTTGGTCCATCAACCAGACAAGTTCGTGATTACAGCTAGTGGCCTGAAGACATTTCTACATGGACAAGTACCAACATGTGCGCACAGCTTTACTGATGTCAACCCTCTATCTTTTTCTTTGTCTGCACGCTGGACTGTCATTCCCATTTCCACTACATTATTCACTCCTCTTTCCACGTGCAGACATGAACACGAGTTACACCTAAAACATTCATTTTTCAACAGAAAATAAACAACACGTTTATTTTACCCCAGCAATTGAGTTTTGTTTCCTTCTTTCGATTCATTTCATTAATTTCTTTTGTGGCGAGTTAGGATATTTGTATCCTGGTCCGCAACAAGGATTAATGAAGAGAGGATTTTATTAGAATAGCTCGAGGCTTGAAATTACTATTTGAATGATGAGGGTGCAGCGCGAGAGCTTATAATCCATGTGGCTATTTTTGAGTGAAACAGCACATAAATCATATGTGCGAATACATGTGTGTGTGTTCATATCATAAGAAAGTAGTTCGAAATAAAATTGTTTAAAAGGAGATTTAAATCCTTGCTCGATGTGCTAAATTTCCACTCTTGGCAGAATCCATGCGTAAAATCATAACGGGGTTTTTAACATCTCTCGAAGACGAAGTTTACTCGAACTCTTGTCGAACTTGTAAAATTGAAGAGAAAACTGATTGCTACTTGTGTACTTTTGCCACTGCGCTATTTTGAAATATTTTTTCATGTTAAATTCAAGCTTCACGATACCTTATTTTTATTGAATTTTTATATGAAAGCACAGAATAGTTATAAAACACCCTCCCCTTCGCATATTAATAATGGCTTTCAAAATAATAATGTTATAATTACGGAACGTTAGCAAAATTGCACAAGTACCAACTGATTTTATTTCGGCAGTAAAATCTTTATATACAGCCTTCCCAAACGTTACAGGCTGTTTACTCTATTCATACACAAAGGAGTGTAACATAGTTCCTTTTCTTTTATGTGTGCAGTGATTACACCACAACGTACTGTTTCTAATCGTTCTTCTTTGTGCATGTATTTCAAAGCCTTGATCGCTGTGAAATGTTCCTGACAAGTATTTATTCCAGCCGGGCATAGCGGTTGCTACAAATCGCATAGGACACGACAAGAATTGACTATCACATAGTCCAGTAGTCCGATCATCAGCCAGTGATCCATGCACCCCAAAAAATATTCCATACACTTAAGAAATGAGACCAAAGGGGAATTAAATATAATGGAAGCATAAGTCATTATTAAAAAAGGTAAGTTAGCCGACCGAATGAGTTAGTAGCATAGTTTACGTTCGTAAGAAGAAGGGAAAATTAAGCTATGCCTAGGCCAAAGGATCTGAACCCAGCGATCATGGGATGTCATTATATTACCCCTGTAATGGAGGAGCTAGCACAGAAGCTGCCAGGTGCACAACACTTTTCAAAGTTAGACGCCAAAAATGGATATCGGTCCATAGAGCTTGACGCAGAATCACAGCTATTGACAACATTTCACTCACGTTTGGGTGATTCTGATTTCATTGTATGACATTTGGTCTGGTGATGTTCCAGGATGTTTTCATGCAGTAAATGCACATAATACTGGAAAATACGTTAGTACAATTGGATCGATTGATAATGTCATCGTCTATTAGAAGACGATAGGGAAACATGATCGCAACCTGTATAATTCAATGAAGATAGCGCAAACCGAAGGGCTATGCTTTAACAGTGAAACTGTGCGATACATAAAAACAAATATATATTGTTGGTGCTGTCTATAAGAAAGTTGATATAAGACCAGATCCAAATAAGGTAGAATCGATAAATCAACTGTTCAGCCGTACCAACATCACAGGTTTGCAAAAGTTTTTAGAAATTATCACCTCCTTAGCGCAGTTCATTCTGCATTTATCTGATTTGACTGCATATATGGAAGATCTACTAAAGACAGAGTGCGAATATCAATGGACTGCCAACCAATAGAAGGTACTGCAGAAAATCAAAGACTTGATCTGCCAGAACATGTCACTCACATATTTTTACCGTTGAACAAAACAGGTTTACAAGTGGGTGCATTCAACAAAGGTTTAGATGCAGCAGGGAAAATCAATAGCCTTTGCCTCGAAGGCACTAACAGAAACAGAGCAAAGATATGCAAATATTGAGCGAGAGCTTTTAGCTGTTGTTTTTGACAACGAACGATTTTAACATACTTATATGAATGTAAATTCCAAGTAGAAAGCGATCATAAACCATTTTAAATGATCAGCCTAAACAATTTAACTGCAGCTCTACTTCCGTTGTAACGTATGTTGTTACGCCTACAAGAATATGGCTTGAGCAAAGAGACCAACTTGACGGGTTGCACACAAGAAAATCAAAGAGGAGATAAACCTTAACATAAGAGTATATTTTGTTCGATTCTCCACAGAAAAGTTGACACAAATACATCAAGCAACAAAATCTGACCCCATACTCTGTGAACTGAAAGAAAAAAAATCTGCAAGGCTGGCCTGACACATTCAAGGAAATTAGCAAAAGCTTGCTACCATACTGGTCATATTAAGATAAGCTCGCCATTGCAAATGGTAGCTTAATGAGGAACGTCTCAGACGTGATGCTGCCAGAAATATAAAAAAATCCATTCCGGTTATCTGTAACGAAATGGTCCGGAGATACCTCGAGGACAGGGTCAATATGCTGCTGGCCGCATAGTAGATGATCTCTGCTTTCTTCCTTTGAAAAGGAAGATCATTTACCTGGCTGTTCTTTCAAGTTAATGATAATAACCGACGCTGTTTGTAGTTTTCGTATAATTCATTATTCACAAAAGAGAGGATTAAAATATTAAAAATGTACAGTTTTTTTCTCAAGAGAATTAGAATTTAAAAAAAATGTCGATTTTAAGTTTCTTCTTTGGTAGATGCGACCGGTCTTGGTCGGGGTTTAGAAGTACCGATTCCTTGCTATTGTCGGGCTGCAGATGAGTGCTTGTGGAACGGTGGGGCGAAGGAAGCGGTGGACAGTTTCTTCCAGAAACTTTGACTCAAGCTCTCTTTGAACTGCTTTAAACTCTCCCTTTTTTCTGCTATGCACGGGCTTATACGTAGATAGTTAAGATGGATAAGTTCCATCTTGGGTGTTCCAGGCAGCCAATCATCGTCTAGTCTGACACATCCTGGTTCGGTTTAATGGGATAATCAGCTACCTCTCCCCCACATCCAGATCAGGTAATTTCCATTGACAATAGCTTTCCATCAATATAGTCTCACGCACACAAAGATTTTATCCTTGACCCCTGGGCCAGCTTCAAACCCCCGGTAGCCAAAACAATTAACTTCTTCTAATAATCCTGTTGCATTAAAATATTATTTCATAAAAAATATGGTTTCATATTTTCTTCTTTGTTTTCCTTTACAAAAGAAAATACACTTACCTCGGCGGCTCCAACATTTTCCTTTTCAACTGGCAGGGTTCTACGGCTGTTTCCGGGAGACCCCATGAAATAAAAAGGTTTGAAGTTTTGCCTTGCTTGCCCCCTTTTAGGGGCAATTTTCAACTATAGCTGCAATTTAGCTATCTGCAACTGGGTTAATCTCTTCTTACCGGGTCTGGCTGAGTGACAATCAGAAAATGGAAAAATGTAAATCACGAGATAAAAGCTCAGTTTGGTAGAGAAACATCAATTAGGATATCAGCAAAACTATACACAGATGTGTTATTGATAGAGAATGACAGAAAGCCTAATGTGAAGATCCTTGTGACCACATGAATTTTCAGTCAGACCATAACAAATAATAGCCACTGATTTGTTTCAGGTGGCCAGATCACATGTTATGCTGTAATTGACTATTATTCAAAATATCCTTAGTGAGAAAATTAAAGGGCTTCACCAGCCAAGAAATAATCAACCTAACCAAGCAGACCTTCGAAGAGCAGGGAATCCCAGACAAAGTGATCAGTGACAATGGGTTTCACTATAGCTCTACCCTGTTCAAACAATTTGCAAGAGAGTGGGGATTTGAACACTGTACCTAAGCATCTAGATATCTCCAATAAAAAGCCTTAACAGAGCGCTGCATATAAGCCATAAAATCTGCTATGAAAATGTAAAGTGCCCTAACATTCGACCCCAAAAAAGATGACATCAACTCGCTTGCATTAAAGGCAAGCTACCAAAATCTCCACGCAACCAGCACACTTGAGATTTACTGAATATATCAAAACGAAAACGTGTTTTAGTTTATGATCCGGATTCTTCTAATGGTTCCCAGCAGTGGTCTTATAGACTTGTGTTAGCCAGTTTTTTAAACGAGTTAAAATAACCAGACTTTCCAATTTGATAAAAGTTCCATTATAGCATATTTATTATGGGGTGGAGCTGGAATGGTCGAACATTCTGGCATGAGGTAGATAATTCAATGTTGAAATTAAAAGAAATGAATAAAAATAAAAAACTCACCAAGATTCCACCACCACCACCACCACCACCGCCACCCAACATACCTGAAATATGATGTGATGTATATAATTGTAGTGAATACACTTAAGACACGAGGTTACAAGTAACTGCTATATTCGGCCATCTTGGAGGAACTACTACTGCCTCTAAAACTCAATACAAGGGATGTAACTCTTATAATTTACAGAGTTATCCTACTGTTACATCCTCTTCCTTGAGAAAAGGGTGTTTATTACCACACACACACACACATATATATATATGTATACATATATATTATTTATTGTCTATTTGAATAGTATAAAATCCTTGTATTTCTAGGGGGCTCTCCGTGTTCTTTTGGGTCGACCCTGGGTTGTTATTTCTGGCTGTTGGTTCGATTCAATTGGTTGACTTGGGTTGTCTGATGGTATGTATCCATCGTTTATGTTAGATGGAGCTCTGGCCTCCAATGGGTCAGTGTGCTGTTGGGACGGTGGTGTTATATTATCCCAACTGCTCTGTTGCATGGGTGTGTTACACATGGTTTGTCTCCGGGGATTATGTAGCTCTTGTAGGCGTCGTCTGTTGCGTCTCAGCAATCTTCCATCACTGTGCATTTTGACGATGTAGCGGCATGGTTCGGTGCATTTCTCGACTACTGTCGCCGGTTGCCAGGTGTCGTTTTCCTGTATGACAGACACTTTACTACCAACAATTAATTCCGGAAGGTCTTTTGCACTCTTGTTTTAGTGTCGTTGTTGTTTTTTGCTTTTGGCCCGCAATCGTTCCCTGATCTCATTATCTTTTGAAGTGTCCGTGTTTAACAGGGTTGGGACTTGATCTCACTTTCTTATTGTATAGGATTTCTGCCGGGGACGGCAGATGACTGTCCAGTGGGGTTGTTCTTGAAGAGAAATAATCAAACAGTTAGACACGTGTACATACCTCGCTTGTTTCAATCTTTATACTCCATAGTAAAGAATAACCAGAACCATGGATTGTTAGCTTAGAGTAAAATCCGAACGAGACGTTCTCTTTTATTTACATTGGAAGAAAAAAGTACAAAGGGAGATAATCCCGACATAATTATCTTGAACAAGAGCAGATAACTCTTTTAGACTGTCTGACATTGATATTTTTAACATTCCTCCTTAATTGCTTACAGTCTAAATTTCCAGTTCTTTAAGACCTAACAGTTCCCTGAGCTTCACAAACTGTGTGCTCACAAGTCCTTTTGTTAATATGTCTGCTACCATGTCTTTACTTTGACAGTACTCCAGTTTAACTGTGTTCTTGCAGAATCTTGCCAAATTTCCGACAGCCCAGGCAATATCAGGCCATGTCCTTGTTGGCAGATACAGCAGACTTCCAGTTGTTGATTGATATAATTCTTTGTTGACCAGCTTACTTATTTTAGTAGCCTTCATTAATTTTGTCCCAGCATCAATTGGAGTTAATACAGGTTTTGAATTTTCCATCTGGAATTTTTCATGACTTCTGCTATATATGCTGGTTGTCCAATCCATATTTTTCCTGATTGAGGATAAACAACTTCAATACCCAAAAAATGATGCAGTTTTCCCATGTCCTTGATTTTGAAAATTTTCGATATAGTTTTCACAAAATCTTGAATACGAGTTGAGGATTTGCTTGCCACAATGATATCAACAACATAAACAGAAACGATAAAGATTTCACCCCCTGAATATTGTATGTAAATACAGGAATCATCTACCAACTGTTTGAAGTTCATCTTTTTTAACTGAAAATCCAATGTTTCATTCCAACATTTTGGAGATTGCTTCAAGCCATAGATGCTTCGCTTCTTTTTACAGACAAGATGTTCTCTTCCTTCAACTTTAAAACTCTCAGGTTGCTTCATGTAGATTTCTTCCTTAAGTTGACCATTTAGGAATGCAGTGGTTATGTCCAATTGATGTAGCCTCATATCATGCTGTACTGCTAACGCAATAACAGTTCGCACAGATTCGAATCTGACGACTGGGCAAAAGGTCTTGTCATAATCAATTCCGTGCTTCTGAAGAAAACCTTGAGCTACCAGTCGAGCTTTGTAATTGTAGTAAAAAAAAAAAAAAAATCGTGCAAACCTTTTACCACTGGCAACGCCCGCTTCAGAGAGTGAAAGAAGACAGAAGAAGAAGAAGAAGAAGAAGAGAATGGCCACTGCGTCTATTTATAGATCATGGGAAGAGTATGCAAATAACTTTGGACGATTTTGTCCTATAAAAAGCCTGTATTTGGGAGAGAGGGTGTCTTTTTTGTTTGGCAGAAGCAATTGCTGTCAGAAGTGTATTGGACTGCAGGATTGAAGAGTGAAGATTGAGTTGTGGGGTCATTGTATTTAACCACAAGCTATTTCGGTCAAGAACATATCATGGAATCTGGGATGTTGAGATTGGGAAAAGATGTGATACCACCTTTTAGTGGAGAAGGTGATGTAGTCGGATGGATAAAGAAAGTAAAACTGGTGGCTAAGCTTCAACATGTGCCAGACCTTGCCAGTTTTATTCCACTTTTTTTGCAGGGAGATGCACTCGCTCTCTATCTTGAGATGAATAATGCAGAACAAGAAGATGCAGAACTGATAGAGATGAGACTCGTGAACTCCTTCACTGAGGGGCCTTTTGAGGCATACGAAAAACTGCAACGATTCAAGTGGACAGGAGAATCGGTAGATGTTTATGCTAATAAAATCAAAAGATTGGCTGGACTGGCGGGATATCTGGGAAGAGGGCTGGAATATACAGCTAAACTGGCATTCATAACTGGATTCCCAGACGATGTATCTGTGGCATTACAGCAGCTACCGAACATAGAGAGAATGGATGTCAGCAAACTCATACCGACTGCACGGCTTTTAGTCAGCAAAAGGGTCGTAGAAACTCGGACATTGGCCGCAAGTGCGCAAACTAATGAGACTAATAAGGGAAAGAAAGAATCAAGCCTTCAGTGCTTTAGATGTCAAGGACTGCACCTAAAAAAAGATTGCACAGAGATCCCTAGGGCCAGGGCAACATGCTACAATTGTGGAAAATTTGGCCACATTGCGAGATATTGTCCTCAGATTCAGGGAAACAGGCAAGGGGGAGTTTCTGCGCCGTAAGCTACCCTAGCAATGAAATGAAGGCGCGATACTGGCCTCTTCCTATAATAGAAGTAGAGGTGAATGATTCTGTAATGACTGCACTTGTCGATACTGGTTGCACCACTACTTTAATCAATTCCAAACTTTTGAAGGGATATGGAAGGAGCGGTACAGTGAAAGCAGTTGATGGGAGGAATATAGAATGTAAAGGAGCCAGACAAGTGGAGACAGTTGGTAGGAGGGACCGCAATAGTGGACCTTAAGTCTGCCTACCTGCAACTACATGTGGCAAAGGAACTATGGCAGTACCAGCTGGTCTGTTATAAAGGAATAACCTATTGCCTAGCACGATTAGGATTCGGACTTAATGTCGCACCAAAGATTATGGCAGCCATTTTAAAAACAGTATTAAAGAAAGGAAGTAGGACGAAAGAGGCCACTGATTCATACATTGATGATATAATGGTAGACGTAACGAAAATATCGACACGGGAAGTTGTGGAACATTTGAAGGGGTTTGGGTTAGCAGCAAAATCTCCGGAATCCCTGGACGGAGGAGCGGCACTGGGCCTTAAGCTTATGAAAAATAAGATGGGTGCACTAATGTTCAGGAGAGGCAACGAGATCCCAGAGATGGGGGGAGAAATTAGTAGGCGGGAGCTATTTTCGATCTGTGGTAAATTATTGGGGCACTATCCAATTGCTGGATGGCTGCGATTAGCATGCAGTTATGTGAAAAGAAGAGCAAATGGAATGGATTGGGAAGAAAAAGTTGATTGCAGAACCATGAAAGTGATGCAGGAGGTTCTAGCTGAGGTGAAAAAAGAAGACCCTGTTAATGGCGCTTGGCACATACCTGAAGTGAGCACAGGAGTCGTGTGGTGTGATGCAAGCAATGTTGCAACTGGCGTGGTTGTCGAGATTGGTGGTGTGGTGGCGGAAGATGCAACTTGGCTGAGGAAAAGTGATGACTTTAATCACATCAACATAGCTGAATTAGATGCTGTTCTAAAGGGTGTCAATTTAGCTATCAAATGGAGACTGACAAATATTGAAATAAGAACTGATTCAGCCACTGTACTCAGTTGGGTGAACTCTACTGTGGAGGAGAGTGGCAGAATACGAACAAAGGGTGCCGGAGAAGTGATAATAAAGCGGAGATTAGAGATGCTTAGAGAGTTGATGTCTGAATTGAAACTGCAAATAAAAGCAGTGTTTGTGCCTTCTGAAAGAAACAAGGCAGATGCGCTAACACGGATAACAAAACAGTGGTTAATTGAGAAAGAGGAGGCGCCGATCTGCTGTCTTGGAATTGGAGAAATTAAAGAGTTGCATGACATGCATCACATGGGAGTGGAGAGAACATTATATTTGGTGAGGCAAGTGGATCCGAATGTGAAACGGGAAGAAATTCAGATGATAGTAAAGAACTGTGTTCGGTGTCAATCGATCGATCCTGCCCCAAATATACATAATTCTGGGGAAATTGGAGTTTTAACGAACTGGACGAGACAAGCTATTGACATAGCACACTACCGAGGGGGAGCGTACTTATCAATAATTGATTGTGGGCCAAGTAGACTAGCGATATGGAAGGAACTGCGAGTGGAAGCCGCATCTGCAGTTGCAACTGAATTAGAAAAGGTGATGCTTGAACGAGGTCTAGTAAGGGAGGTGATAATGGACAACGGCACTGTTTTTCGCTCAGAAATCTTTCAGACGATGCTAAAAAAATGGAAGATTAAAAGTTATTACAGGGCAGCCTACAGACCTGGAGGAAATGGCATTGTGGAGCGACATCATCGGACCGTGAAAGCAATAGCTGAGAGAGGAAGAATATCGCCTGAAGAGGCCACATTTTGGTACAACATGTCCCCTAAGGTCGGGCAAAGAGATGACACAGTACCACATAGAGCAATCTTTAATTACGAATGGAGACATCCTAGAGACATGTCACCGGAAATTAATGATCAAGAACCAGCCAGAATCCAAATAGGAGAAGAAGTTTGGGTGAAAAAAAAATCGTGCAAACCTTTTACCACTGGCAACGCCCGCTTCAGAGAGTGAAAGAAGAAAGAAGAAGAAGAGAATGGCCACTGCGTCTATTTATAGACTAGAGATCATGGGAAGAGTATGCAAATAACTTTGGACGGTTTTGTCCTATAAAAAGCCTGTATTTGGGAGAGAGGGTGTCTTTTTTGTTTGGCAGAAGCAATTGCTGTCAGAAGTGCATTGGACTGCAGGATTGAAGAGTGAAGATTGAGTTGTGGGGTCATTGTATTTAACCACAGTAATGATCCATGTTTTCATCAGCATCATACTTCCGTTTAAATACCCATTTGCTACTAATAGCTTTTCGTCCACTGGGCAATTCCGTAAGATCCCATAATTTATTAGTATGTAAGGAGGAAATTTCATTTTCCATTGCTTTCATCCATTCATTTTTCTCAGGACTGGAAAGTGCTTCTCTCATCGTCAATGGGTCATTTAAACTATGAGCTATGTAAACCCATTAACCATATCTATCTGGAGTTTTCTTTATTCTTGATGATCTTTGAGGTACTGATCCTTGTGTGTTTTCACTAGATCCTTCCACCTCCTGCAAGTTGTCATCATCATCAAAGCTGTCTTGATATTCAATTTCTACTGGAGATGGGTTTGCTACTTCCTTTTCCTCCTGTTCAGCTATTGACCCTGTTTCATTAAATATGACATCTCTATGGAATACTGTAGATTTTCTGGTATCATAGAGTCTGTACCCCTTTACGCCAATATCATAGCCAAGATATATGCATTTCTTTGCTTTGGAATCCATTTTAAATCTTTCATCCTTTGGTACGTGGACAAAAGCATTACATCCAAAAATGCGTAAATGTTTCACATTAGGTTTGCGACCCTTCAATACTTCATATAGCGTCATACCCTTTACAGCAGTTGTTGGGCTCCAGTTTCGAATATATGAAGCCGTGGATAAGGCCTCTGTCCAAAATTTCTAAGGCAGCTTCGAATCTGATAACATTGCTCACACTGTTTCCACTAATGTTCGATTCATTCTTTCGGCTACGCCATTTTGCTCTGGAGTTTTGGGAACTGTATAATCATGTCGAATACCCTCCCTTTTCAAATAATCTTCAAATTCTCTTGAAGTGAATTCTCTACCATTGTCAGTGCGTAAGGTTTTTATATCATGCCCAGTTAATTTCTCCACCATGGCTTTCCATTCCAGGAACATTTTAAAAGCATCTTTCTTGTGCTTGAGCACGTATATCCAAACAAATCTTGATTTATCATCAATAAATGTTATGAAATATTCTGCGCCACCAAGCGCTTTTACCTCTATCCTTCCACAAATATCGCTATGCACGTTTCCTAGGAGTTGAGTGGCTCGCTTTCCACCAGATTTTGGAAATGAGGAACGATGGTGTTTTCCATCCAAGCAAGGTTCACAAAAGTTTATATCCTTTGTTACATCATAGTCAAGGCCAGTTACGAGCTGGTCCTTTACTAGTTTTTGTAAACTATTTTCCCCAAGGTGGCAAAAACGTGTATGCCAAATCTCCTCGTTTGTGATACTACCTAAACAGGAGTTCGCTGCATGGGTTGCTTCATTTACGCCACTGCAGTTTAAATAAAAGATGCCCCCAATGTTTGAACCTGTAGCCACTATTTTTTGTCTGTTATCCAGTATTTGACATTCTAAGTTATCAAAAATACATGTTTTTCCAGATTTAGTGGCTCTATAACATTTAATAAATTGTAAGACAATTTCTGAACATATAAAGTATCATATAACCTGCATTTTTGGTATTTACCATCTGGTACGCTCACATTCAGTTCTATTGTTCCTGTTCCTAGTGCCTCAACAGAGAATCCGTCACCAAGGGTAATTTCCTCTGTTACATCCAATTTTCTGAAATTTATGAATTTCTTAACATCATGACACATGTGACATGTTGCTCCGGAGTCCACGATCCAGTTGCTCCTTTTATCCTTGGATAATAACGCATGATGTGTGAGGAGTCCAACAACGCAATGACTAGAGTCACTTGATTCATCCTGTGTCTTCTTAGTGAAAAAAGGTTCTTTTTCTGAGGGTTTGTGTAGCAGAAGTAGCAATAACTAAAATGAGGGGAAAAAGAGCTTACCTCGGGTACGTCTGTTGTGTCACCGGTTGGGGGGAAAAGAGAATTCCAAGATGGCGTCCGGGGGGTTTTATTAGCGTTTACCCCATGCAACTCTCGGAAAATCACGTTTCTTTCTCATGTGATTATGCAAATGGATAATTCCCGGCCACTATAAAAGCAGGAGGCTAGAGACGAGTCGGCAGTGTCCTGCAAATTGTGTGTGTGGGTGTTTCTGGCGATTGGAGTGTGTCTTCTTTTACCGCGGTTATCACGGACAGGAATTCCCTCTCTTCTGGAGGTGGGCGATATTGACTATTTTGAAGTTGTACTGTTGCTGACAGAACATTTATTTTTTTTGCCTACTACATTTTTGTTTCAAGCTATTTCGGCCCGAATATGGCGAAGGTGCGGATAAGCAGTGATATTATCAAGCCGTTATCTGGCGAGGGAGACGTTGTAGCGTGGCTGAAAAAAGTGAGACTTGTCGCACAACTTCAGCAGGTGGATGACGTAGCGAGGCTGCTACCTTTATACCTGGAAGGCGATGCGCTGGCCCTCTACATGGAAATGGAGGAGGACGATCAAAAGAAAATAGACCAGATTGAGGCTCGATTAAAGGAGGCATTTACTGATGACGCGTTTGCAGCATATAGAAAAATAACTATGGTTAGATGGGCTGGTGAACGTGTGGATGTGTACGCCAACAAAATCAGGCAGTTGGTTGGATTGGCCGGATTCACAGGAGAAAGCTTAGAGAGACTCACAAAATTAATTTTTGTCACTGGATTCCCTGACACCATCTCAATTGCTCTTCAACAGGTGCCGAACATCAAAGCCCTGACCATGGGGGAGCTAATGTCGAGAGCGAGAATTTTGACGACGACGACTGGCGAACAAAATCAGGATGTGGTTGCGGCCACACGCTCACCCAACAACAGGGCCCAGAATAATCCTGTTAACGTGACCTGTTTCAAATGCAATGTTAAAGGCCACCTTGCAAGGGACTGTCGAAAACGTGGAACACGGTGTTACCGTTGCGGTGAGAGTGGACACTGGGCTCGGAACTGCTCGGGAAACAAGCAAGAGGAGGACGCATAAGCACCAGTCTCCTTCCCAACCAAGATGTGAACACGACGCTCCCGGTGATAAGCATCCATGTTGACGGGACGCGATGTTTGGCGCTTATTGATACAGGATGCTCCAGGACAATTTTACATGCAGACCGGTGCCGGTCTTGGAGAAAAACAAACGTAAATGTCAACACAATTGGTGGAATGTCCCATGCGTGCTGCGGTGTTGGAACGGTCTCTGTATCCACTGATGAAGGTGTGTCTGCCAGAGTCGATGTGTTGGTGGTGCATGGCAAGCCACTGGGATTTGACTTGCTTCTAGGGATCGACGCCATAAAAGCTCTAGGAGGTGTCGTTGTCAAGCCTACAGGATCAGTGCGGCTGGGCGCCAGAAAAAGTATTAAATGCGCAGCCATTTCTATCGATGAACCAGATTTCACTGCTACCTTTGACCATAAAAACCGAACGTGGACCGCATCGTGGAAATGGTCTGTGGACCACCCCCCTGAAAGGCTGCATAATCGAGTGTCAGAGTACTCAGTGCCAGCAGAAATTCGTGAAGAATACACGCAGGAGCTCCACACCTGGATAGATAATGGTTGGCTCGTGCCATACCCAGAGGATAAATTGGGACCCCCCAAAGGTCTAATTCCCCTGATGGCTGTGATACAGCAGAACAAAGCCAAAGTGCGCCCGGTGATGGACTATCGGGAGCTAAATCATTACGTAGAAGCATTTACGGCCAACGCAGATGTTTGTGCGGCTAAGTTGCGTGAGTGGAGACAAAAAGGTGCTAACATGTCTCTACTGGACCTCAGAAGAGCATACCTACAAGTCCGGGTCCATGAGACACTGTGGCCATACCAGATTGTGGAAATCGATGGGAAAAAATACTGTCTGACCCGTCTGGGGTTTGGTTTGAATGTGGCTCCCTTGATAATGAGAGCAATTGTCAGCGAAGTACTATCTCAGGAAGAAGTTATAAGCCGCGCAGCATCTGCTTACATTGATGACATTTTTGTCAATGAAGACATGGTGCCCGCGACCCGTGTGAGAGAACACCTCGTGCAGTTCGGGTTGGAGTGCAAGAACCTGGAGCAGTTGAAGGACGGTGCACGGGTGCTGGGATTGGCAGTCAGGATGGAACGCAATGAACTGCGGTGGAAGCGAGGAAATGCAATTCCGGAGGCTCCCAGTATTGTTACGCGACGAACAATCTTTTCCCTGTGTGGTCGACTTGTCGGGCACTTTCCGGTGTGCGGTTGGCTTCGTGTGGCTTGCGGAATACTCAGAAGGAGAGTAAGTTCGGTAACGAATGGCTGGGATCATGAAGCAAGGGACGCCGTACTACATCGTATGATGTTCAAAACCTTAAAATCTGCGCAGCAGAACGATCCGGCACAGGGAAATTGGTGTGTGGACGGCAAAGAGCTGAATGTATGGGTCGATGCTAGCTCCCTAGCAATTGGGGCAGCCTTGGAGATGTGTGAAACTGTGTTGGAAGATGCATGTTGGCTGCGACCTGAAGATGACTCTCAACATATCAACTTGGCTGAACTGGATGCCGTATTGAAAGGCATCAATTTGGCTCTCCAGTGGCAGAGCAAGGTGCTACACATAAAGAGAGATTCTGTTTGCATATACCATTGGGTCTCGGACACGCTAACTGGAAAGGCGCGAGTACGCACCAAAGCAGCAAGCGAGATGCTTATTAGGAGGCGATTAAGCACTCTTAAGGAGCTCGTGAAAGAGTACGGGCTGACAGTGGATGTGACGCTGGTTCCATCAGCACGAAACATTGCTGACCGACTGACACGAGTGCCACAGCGGTGGTTTGAGGCAATGAAAAAGAAAAACGGTCTTGACCCAGTGATAGGCATGGTCCACACAGACGAGCTGGATGAGAGTCAAATCATGGCTATTCACAAAGATAGTGGACATCCGGGAGTGTGACGCACTACCTACTTTGTCAGGAGAAGATGTCCAACCACGACAAAAGCAAATGTCAGAACGGTCATACAGAAATGCGAGGAATGTCAGTCCATTGACCCAGCGCCAGTCAGGTGGGAAAAGGGAAAGCTGGAAGTTAACGAGAATTGGCAGAGAATTGGAATGGATATCACGCATTATGGCACCTTCCATTTTTTAACTTTAACAGACTGTGGTCCATCGCGTTTCTCCATTTGGAGGAAATTGGCAAGGCAGGACTCGGCAAGCGTGATTCATCAGTTGGAGGCAGTGTTCCTCGAGCGTGGCGCGCTGCATGAACTCCTTTTAGACAATGACACAGCTTTCTGCAGCAATATGTTCCAAGCATTTGCATGTAAATGGGGAGTTCACTTGCGATTCCGTTGTGCATACGCTCCAGCCGGGAATGGCATAGCGGAGCGATGTCACCGTACAGTGAAACGAATAGCGGCTAGAATGTGTTGTCCCATACAGGAGGCTGTGTACTGGTATAACATCACACCAAGAGACGACACATCTCCCTCCACTGCGCCTGCCAACAGGATTTATCAATACATAGTTCAAGTAAAGGAGACAAATCTCGCAACTGCGTCCCCAGGTCCCAAGAACAGCTTTTACCAGGTTGGAGATCGCGTATGGGTCAGAAGACCGCAAAATCGATGTACCACGAGGTTCGGCAAGGGTGAGGTGACCAAGGTGATCAGCCCTCAGTCGATTTTGGTGGACGGTGTGCCTCGTCACGTGAAGGATTTGCGCCCTCGCCATTATGTTGTTACATCGGAGGAAGAGGGAGACTCAGACAGTATGATGTCTTCTGAAAAGACAGAGAGTATGATGCAGGACGACGGAGAGGATTTTGAGCCATATAATGTACATACTGAAGAAGCGGAGGAAGGACCACCCGTCTTGCCTTTACGAAGGAGTACCCGACAGAGACGAATACTGCCCCCCTGCCCTGATTGTGAAACACCGCCTATGGAGCAGACTGGTGGCAATAATGGCGATGAGGAGGATGGCAGGGAGGAAGTGCTGCCTCTGGTTCTTCGGAGAAGTACCAGACAGAGACGACTGCCCCCCTGCCCCATTTGTGATCATGAGATCAGGGGGGAGTGTAGCAGAAGTAGCAATAACTAAAATGAGGGGAAAAAGAGCTTACCTCAGGTACGTCTGTTGTGCCACCGGTTGGGGGGAAAAGAGAATTCCAAGATGGCGTCCGGGGGTTTTTATTAGCGTTTACCCCATGCAACTCTCGGAAAATCACGTTTCTTTCTCATGTGATTAAGCAAATGGATAATTCCCGGCCACTATAAAAGCAGGAGGCTAGAGACGAGTCGGCAGTGTCCTGCAAATTGTGTGTGTGGGTGTTTCTGGCGATTGGAGTGTGTCTTCTTTTACCACGGTTATCACGGACAGGAATTCCCTCTCTTCTGGAGGTGGGCGATATTGACTATTTTGAAGTTGTACTGTTGCTGACAGAACATTTATTTTTTTTGCCTACTACATTTTTGTTTCAGTTTGACTTGAAATTGCCGTTATTATAAAGTAAGCGACAGTCACGTTTAATGTGCCCATTCTTACCACAGTGATAACACTTTGGCCCCCGTTTGTTAACGTGGTGTTAGACGCCATGGTTTTCAATTCGGTATCATTTAGTTCCCTCTCTTTAATCTTGGTTTCCTCATACAGCAATCGTTCAGTGACTAACACCCATTTAGGAACGTCCTGGCTTGCTTCGAGTGCTGTTACCAACATATTATAAGAATCTGGGAGAGTAGCCAGAGGATTGACAACTCTATCCTCCTCATCAATTGAATCGCCAATGATTGCTAATTCATCAAATATTTCCATCATAGTTTTGATGTGCTCATGTATGGAATCACCATCTTTTAATTTAAGAGAGTATAATTTCTCCTCAATGCTAACTTGTTTGCCCACGTCTTCTTTTGAAACTGATTAGCCAATTTCTTCCACACTACTGCGGGATCGTCAGGGTCTCCAAGTAAATATAAAAATGAAGGTTCCACCGATAGCACAATCGTTGCTAATGCACGGTCCCTTCTTGATAAATATTTTACATATACAAAGACAGGATAGTGGTTCCACCGTTACTGAGAAAAGATGTGCTTACAGCATTGCACTCTGCACATCAAGGCATTTCATCCATGATGTCAAGAGCAGAAACCTCTGTGTTTTGGCCTGGTATAAGCAATGACATCACCAAACTCAGAAACTCTTGCAATCATTGCAACCGAAATGCTCCATCTCAACCAAGTGCACCACCACCGCCACCCGTCTACCCCTTGTAACCATTTCAGTGTGTATGTGCGGACTTCTTCCACTACAAAGGCGGTAATTACCTGGTGATTGTTGATAGATACTCAAACTGGCCCATCGTTGAAAGGGCACACAATGGTGCCTCTGGCCTCATCGACTGCTTACAACGCACATTCGTCACATTTGGAATAGCAGATGAGTTATCTTCAGATGGCGGCCCAGAGTTTACAGCTTCAACAACCAGAGATTTCCTGAAGACCTGGGGTGTGCATCATAGACTCTCATCTGTAGTCTTTCCACATAGCAACTGTAGAGCAGAGGTTGGAGTGAAGACCGTGAAATGCATGATTGCAGACAACACCGGACCAAATGGTGAATTAGACACCTGTGCCTTTCAGCGTGCCATGTTGCAGTATCAAAACACTCCTGACAGAGACACAAAATTATCTCCAGCAATGTGCGTCTTTGGGCGGGCGATCCGAGACTTCCTCCCGATCCTGCCTGGCCGCTACAAATCTCATGAGACATGGAGTGACACACTTACTCTGAGAGAGGAAGCGTTACGCAACGGACACATGAAAATCGCCAAACGCTTAACAGAACATACAAAGCGGCTACCACCCCTCAGAGTGGGAGACCAGGTCAGGATCCAAAACCAAACTGGCCCTTATCCAAGAAAATGGGACCAAACTGGAACTGTCATTGAAGTTCACCAATATGACCAGTATGTTGTACGCATGGACGGATCAGGCAGAGTGACACTACACAACAGGAAGTTCCTACGAAAGTACATGCCGGTGTATTCCCCTCCTGAAAAACACACCATCAACCATGACCACTTTAAAGGAGGAAATCCCAACCCACCTACACCAGTGAGTGGGACACTAATAACCCCAGCTGTTCCATCTCAGACTGTCACAAACTCAAAACTACAGAACAACAATGCGCTTGCACCAGCTTCACCTCCTGTCTGCATTACACCAGCTGAGCAGGGTAGACCACCTCATTTCACTCAGCCACCATAGGTCAGACCACCACCACCAGTAGTGGATGACAGTCAACATCCCATGCCTACATCTACCAGGCCACCTCCCACACCGCAGGCTCCAACGCCTTCACCCATGGTACCAACCACACCGAGAAGGAACGTGACACCTGGAGTAAGACAAAACCAACTTTCCTTTGACCAGCTTCCGAGACGCTCCAATCGGTCACGACAAGAACCAGTGGCTCAGGGATTATGAACATTACATGGGACAGAATAATCCCCGAACCGGAGAGCAGTCTACCCAATGATGGTTCACAACCGTTTCTTTATTTTATGTACAAGCAGTACACCTATCATCTATTAATATGCTTTGCAAATAACATCATCCTATCCACAATCCTTACCAGCAACAAACATTAAATCAGTCATTCAGAACACTGTCAAATGACTCGGGGGGGATAGAGGATAGTGCATTACATCATCATAATCTAACCATTAGCACATCTTAAATTAATCTAACAGATAGTTGAATTGTTATGTAATACTCATCTCACCATAATGTCATTGTATATTTCAGACCTCCATCATTTTGGATTAATAAAGTTGTTGTCCGAAAATAGCATTGACCTGCTTATTTAATATATATATATATATATATATATATATATATATATATATATATATATATATATATATATATATATATATTCACAAGTGACAGCATGCCACTTAACAAATTCGTTCACGCTATTCTGAACACCCTGCTGAATCGACACTCAACACCACGAACACATACTATTGAATCGACACATGTTTCCAAGCAGGACCAAACTATTTTGCCAAATCGACACGTCATGATACGAAAGTGTAATAATGCGAGACACATTATCAAAGCAGTGTATTTCAAAACCTACGAATCGCTTATTGGCTTGTTCTTTTCATAGATGTTGGGCGAAACTAAATTGTCACTTTGGGGTAAGATGGGTGTAGTTCATTACTAGACTTGATTTTTAATCGAAAGATCCCAGGTTCACTTTTCACCGCAAGTAGGCCCAAATCATACGCTTCTGCACTTCCAGGTATGCTCGGCACATCCTTAGCAATGTGTCACCACAGATTCATTCTCAATTGCTAGAAGGGCATATTTTCTTGTAGTGGAACAAGAAAACCAGTCCATTCATACGACACCTCTACTTTACCTCATCAGCAGTCATCAAAAATATAAAAACTATATTTGAAGAACGAGGTGTACTGGGGTTCTATATTTGGACAATGCTCCAAAGTTTATGAGCAAGGAATTTAAATTCTTCTCCAGATCGTATAGCTTTCTACACAAGAATTGTCTCTACATTACCCTAAATCTTACAGATTTGTTTTACCTGTTCATGTACTTTTGTGGTCTGTCAATAATGTCAAAACTGTACATCATACTAGCATGGCAAGTTGGTTAGTGGCAATGATTTTGTTTTGATTGTAATCTGTATTTTGTAAACTTTTCGTACCGGCATAGTATTCTCTGCTCATTCTTACTTTTGTTTAGTCATGTTGGGTTGAGTCGTTTTCTTCTATGCAAAGGTATTTCTATTTTCTGCCCTTCTATGCTTTTGAATTCAGTATCTTCATCAAGCTTTCCATTTGGATCTTCTTACCAGCTCTGGTGGACAACTTGCCACATTTTTTCCAGACGAAACTTCATTCCAATATCTTTTGAGGATGCATTTACAATCTGTAAGAGTAGACTTATGTCAACATCTGAACTGCCACACAACTTAAGGTCATCCATGAAAAGCATGTGGCTATTTTTTGTTGTTGTTGGGACCTTGTCGGTGGGCCTCACTTAGCTGGTAGGTATACCGACTTTTATTAAGTAGTTTAACTTTACGGATCTATTGTTAAGTAAAGAGAAAATAATGTAAACTATCCACTTGGAAAATCTTAGGATCTTCACGTCAAAGGTTGTTATTTTTTCATTACTGTGATTTAACAGCGTGGTTGTCGGACACATCCTTATGTGTTCAGTCATGGTTTCCCTGATTATGAGATGAATCTTATATAAATCAAGATATCGCAGTATCAACCAGTTGTGTACACTACCATATGCAATAGTTAGATTCCTTTTCTTTTTTCTCAAGAGGAAAATGTTATTAATCAACAACTGGTCCTTGGTGCCTAAGCACTTCTTCCTGCATCGTCTTGTAATTTTTCCAGGTATTCTCCCAAAACAGATGTTTTCCTATGTGCTATAGGTCGTAGTTTGACAGGAGATGAGTCTACATTTATTAAGGCATTGTATCTCACGTGATTTAGATATAAAAGTGGTATTACCTTTTAATAGCCATGCTGGTATATCCTCCCATTCTCTAAATGGTCTGGTGAAGTAGCTACCAAATGTTTTAGGAGTGATATTACTTGTTTTAGCCAACAATTGGATAAATTGTTTATTGCTGGTTTTTTTTTAATCTGGAGTCGATCCCACATTCATTTAATCATTCCATACGGTATTTCTGCCTCTGGCATTTTGGATTTACTTTTGTTTCTTTGGGCTATATCCAGAATCCACTCCGCCTCTCGATTGCAGTATACATCATCCTCAAACAGAGTCATCCAGAAATCTTCCAGCTCTTGTTTTTGTGAAGCCTTTTCCACCGTGATTGTTTCTTGCATAAAATTTCTATTCTTTTGTGAACCGCTTGTTATTGGTTTTTGCATTCTTTTTATAATTTATTGCTCGGATAATTTTAGCAAATGGTTAGTTTTTTGCCTTCGCGTTCCTTTGCGGCGTTCTCAATCTCCTCTATATTTAAATTATGTCTTAAACTGATCCTACTAGTGTTATTTTTCAACCGCCTCTGCTCAGTAGGGTCTTCAAGGAATTGTCTGATCTGCGACAACTCCTTTCTACACAGATTCAATACCTTTCAGGGTTTCTGTTCACATGCTTGTATAATGCTTATTTTAGCTGGGAACATACTATTTTGAAATTGAGGGAGTGTTTTCCAGATAATATGGATTCCTGCAGCATATGCAATCCGATTCAGTTCCATGAAGGATATGTTTTAAGGAATAAGTCTTTTAGGGACGATGTTTTGTGTTTTTGATCTTGAGGCTAGATCCTTGGCAGTTTTAGGTCTTTCCTCCATATTCATCAAGTGTACAAGATGCCTTAAATAAGTTTACAGGCTTTCTTGTACAGGCATTTAAAATTGTAATATAATTTTGAAAATTCAATATGTTAATGCCATACATCTCCTGAGATGGCTGACCAATTGTTATGATTTCAGGTTCAAATGAACACTTACAGCAGGAATTGGAACACACCCTACTAAAGCCCGAGTGTCACAGCTAGGACACTTTAGAAGAATGATATACAATAAAATTCAGTTTTAAGCTTAGAAAGATGGCACAGAAAGTTACGGAATATTTTAGATTGCTTGTGTATCATTTTGACTGAATCCAGCATCAGTTTTAAAGTGGCATAAGAGATTCAAGGAAGAGGGAGTATGTGATAGATGATGAGAGGTGTAAGGAAGAACACTAGAGTTGATTCGTCAGATAAAAAAATTCCTGGATAAGGATCGTTGTGCATCTATAGAGACAATAAGTGCAGTTTGATGTCAGTGTTGGAACTGTACACACAATTATTCCCAAGTAACTGAAGATGTGGAAGATTTCCACAAAGTGTGTCCCAAACTTATTGAGGGAACCTCATACGTATATATGTATTATTTATTTCACGAAGATTTTAAGGAGATTAGTCGGGTTTAATGATGATGTAGTCAAGTGATATAAGTAAGTTTGTCATACTGAATAAGCATAAAACTGTTTCACATTAAAACATTTGACAAACCGCGATAATTTGATAAATTCTTTTTTTACTTGAAATTATTTTTCTACTGGATGGTTTATCATAATCCTTTGAATTAATAATAATTTCGACATGACAGATATATGCGGTATATTTTGTTCCAATTCTGCTGCTAAATACGAACCGTGCTATTTTCTAGATAGGATTTCCAACTTAAATCTTATTTCTACCGTATATTTTGTTTATTAAATTGTTAGGTGCAAGTAATAATCTTCTTTCCGATATAGCCTATTCCTAAATAATGCTTTTAAAGTAAATAATAACATGCTTATATCTATATAATTATTTAACTCAAATGACCTTGTAACAGATATGTAACCCACTTTCAGGTATACAACATCCGGTTGTGCATGTGCACATAACCTGCGCACTGAAATATTAACATTATTATTTCGAAATTATTATTTAACATGGGAAGAGTGGGGTTTAAAATAACTTAAACGTAATACAGAAATGAACTATGTAAAAAAAGCAGACAGTATTAACAATTGTTTATTTGGATAATTTAAATCTGAAAAAAACAAAAGAACAATTGGGACGCTGAAATATTAACATTATTATTTCGAAATTATTATTTAACATGGGGAGAGTGAGGTTTGAAATAAACAAAAAACAAAAGAACAATTGGGACGTTGAAATACTAACGTTATTATTTCAAAATTATTATTTAACCTGGGAAGAGTGGTTTAAAATAACTTAAACGTAATACAGAAATGAACGATGTAAAAAAAAACAGATATATAAAAATTTGAAATTTACTATAAGTATTATGGTATCTGTTCAGTGCACATTTACCTATAAGTATGGCCAACCACTTATAATTCAGTAACTGTAAATTTTTTTCATAATCAATTATAATAAACAGAACGACTCATAGAAATCTATCTATATTCTGTTTTCATTTTAATATACTTTCAGAGAAATGTTTCTGTTATGTCAAAAAAAAACTATTTTCTTTACGTCACAAGTGTCATGCTCATACATGAATTCCATAGCTAATATAACATACTGGCCCAACGGGTCACGGGTAGTCTAATTTTATTTAAAATTTATATTTTTCTAGAGTACAATTTTTCAGATTAAATTTTTATAATTTATTTTTTAACACCTGATAGTAAGTCCGTATTCTACATAGTATTTTCTCAAATAAATTAGGTTTTTATATACGATGGCAGCACAAAAATTCTGGAAATATTTATTAGATATTTGCTCCTCATTGCACGGAATTTTTGCTTACACAAACTCAAATTTGCTTCTACGTGGTTTGGGTGCAATTTGGGATGATCTCGATATTCAAAATTTGTGTTTTATAATTTCATGTTATTGTGGTAAAGCCTCAGACTATTCGACTTACTGGCAGCAAGCAATTCGTAAAACACAGATTTATTTCCTACAAAAAAAGTTTTTTAATAATAGTAATAGCTTAATACCGTTCGAGCTATGCTGTGGATGGATTTTTCAGGTTAAATTCAATTGTGCGGTATATCTTGTTTAATAAATTATAGGTGAAAATAGGGAATAATTTAAAAAAAAAAGCCCCGCTCACTATGTTCAACATGAGCTTGTAAATATTTAAGCACAGTCTATAATATACACGAGTACCAAAAAGTAAAATTGTAATTTGAAAGAAAAAGGTTGTGAAATAATTGTTTGTTTTATTTCAGATCTATTTATGAACAAACTTGATTTTATTTTCACAAAATTGAATCCAAAAAACACAGATTTTCTAAAAATTCACGACACATTTTGGAAGGCACTATTGTAAAATAATGGACAACTGAGAGACGTCATATATATCAGCCATTTCAGTCAAAAATGAGACATTTACCGGCAATCAAGATTAGTAGATGACTCGAAGTCCACCAGAAGACATGTTAGATAAAAACATCGAATACATATAAACGATTTCACTTACCTAACCGGACTTCTTACTTTAGTTAAAAATAAGTAATTTTAATTTTTCATAAAACAATGACATTTTCTTTTTTGCAAAAAAGGAAAAAGTATTACTTAATTTATAAAAGATTAAAGAAAACAAGATAATTTATTCTGAATGAGTCCAGATCCCCCTGCCAAAAAAATTGTTTAAAATGCATTAAATTGTTTAAAGTTATAAAATAAAATTAAATATGTAAAAGATATTACGTTTCTTTATAGAAAATTCAACAAAAAACATTTAAAAATTGGATAGCTTTTTTCTTTTACGTTCCACATTTGGTCAGGTTGTCAGATTTCTTCAGTAAATTAATACAATTTCGATTTTGTGTGTCCAATTTATTTAAAAATATTGGTGACTTAGTACACAAAGAGGACAGAGTTGTGCATCTCCAACAATTCGAATATTCCATTGAAGTTCTCATTAACTTTGCAAACATTGAGTTAGTAAAGAAGTTCAGAATAATATTTCCGTTTCCAATTGTGCTGTTAATTGATCACTTAAGGAATATACAAGTTTTATCGTAAATGCAAGTGTCGATTAGCCATACTGAGAAAATGTTTTTTAGGTTATATGATTTCTAATATTAGCCAGGGCTTATTGTAAGGAAAACTAATCTCGTGCAAGGTTGTCCTAAAAAACTCTCATACCAAGAGACATTAGACACTCGAGGATAGTGTATAATAGGCATTCATGTTCTCTCCTTTTCTCTTTTTTATTTTACTTTTGTTAGCTTGAAGAGATCAAGGGGCTCCTTCCTGGGGCTAACCAGTGTGAGTTATCATATGTCTCACTAAATTTGATTTTTTAGAACAAGAAAATCCACACACTTCACAAGAATGTGGTTTCTCTCCAGTGTGAGTTCTCATGTGTGATACTAGCATTGATTTTACAGAACAAGAATATCCACACACTTCACAAGAATGTGGCTTTTCTCCAGTGTGAGTTCTCATATGTGTCTTCAAGACTGATTTTTTAAAACAAGAATATCCACATACTTCACAAGCATGTGACTTTTCCGCAGTGTGAGTTCTTATGTGTGTCATTAAATTTAGTTTATCAGGACAAGAATATCCACACATTTTGCAAGAATATGGCTTTTCACCAGTGTGTGTTCTGGTATGTAACACTAACTGTGACTTTTCAGAACAAGAATATCCACACACTTTGCAAGTATGTTTCTTTTCCATGTGAGTTCTCATATGTTTTACTAAATTCGATGTTTTAGTAAACGAATATCCACAAACTTCACAAGAATGTGGTTTCTCTCCAGTGTGACTTCTTATATGTGTCACTAAATTTGATTTTTTAGAACAAGAATATCCACACACTTCACAAGAATGTGGTTTTTCCCCAGTGTGCGTTCTCATATGTGTCATTAAATTTGATTCATCAGAGCAAGCATATCCACACACTTCACAAGAATGAGGCTTTTCCCCAGTGTGAGTTCTCATATGTCTCACTAACTTTGACTTTTCAGAACAAGAATATCCACAGATTTCACAAGAATGTGGTTTTTCTCCAGTGTGAGTTCTCATATGTGTCACTAAATTTGATTTTTCAGAAAAAGAATATCCACACACTTCGCAAGAATGACGTTTCTCCCCAGTATGAATTTTAATATGAGTCACTAACGTTGATTTTTGAGAACAAGAATATCCACAGACTTCACATGAATGTGGCTTTTCCCCAGTGTGAGTTTTCATATGCCTCACTAAATTTGATTTTTGAGAAAAAGAATATCCACAAACTTTACAAGAATGTGGCTTTTCCCCAGTGTGAGTTCTCATGTGTATCACTAACATTGAATTTTTAGAACAAGAATATCCACACACTTCACAAGAATGTGGCTTTTCTTTATAGTGTCCCTGCATGTTTCAATATAAATATACCTAGAAAAAGTGTAAACATTGTTATGAATTGTCTTCGCTTTTTAGTATAAATTCACAGATGTTTCACCAAATTTGAGAAAGGGCTCCTCCTTCTTCCCAAGCATATAACATTTATCTAGTGTTACGTCTGTAAGAATCTTTCTCTTCATATTTTTTCTTTGGATATTAAACGCATTTCACAAATATGATTTTCATCTTCGATATGTGTGCTTTTCTCTATGATTTCAGAAATTTGGTAAATAGTAGCATCTGGAGAAATTAATTTTCACTACAGATGTTACTTTTGTCTTCCACATCAGATAATAATTGTCTTTAAAATAATGTTTCATGAAAAAAGGGTCCGTTAAAATTCAATAAAGGCGTTGAAGCAGGAACATCTGTAAATTAAAACAATGAAATTCAGTAGTTTAGTATCATCGTTTACAGATAAGTATTCTGTTTGTTTATTGTCAGTATAATTGGATTAAACTCGTGCAGTCCAGATTAACTTAATTAAAAACTAATAAACACATTAGAACAATTATCAGATATTTTCTAACTAGACATAAACATAGTCTAGAAACCAAATTACCTAGAATTTTTCTATAATTTTCATTGTTATCAGATAACATTGGTTATATAGGAGTGTATATAATGGATTCTCCCAACCATTTTTAACATATAAGGTTTCAATGGTGTCTGAATCGTTTTTGACACTCTAATCCCATCATCGCTTTGCATTGTAATTTATTCTCACTTTCGATTTGCATTGTAAAATGCAGCAACATTTTCTTTTACATTGCCATTAAATGTTAATTCTTAACTCAAGTTTGACACTTGAACAGATAGCAATTTATTTTCCTGTTTATGAACACAATATTGCTTTTCAGTCCATCTTTGTCTCTCAAACACTTCATACTCCGCCAGCAAGTTCTCAAGGCATCAGTATTTTGGAAATTATATAATCATTTATTCTCAATCAGACACAACTGAAGCTTTCATAAGTTCATATAAGTATATAAT
This sequence comes from Euprymna scolopes, assembly GCF_053919585.1. NCBI lineage: Eukaryota > Metazoa > Mollusca > Cephalopoda > Sepiida > Sepiolidae > Euprymna > Euprymna scolopes. Next base: position 702,661 of record NC_136486.1, on the reverse strand, counting down.
GACGTTTAATAAGATACATTGATATATATGCATATATTTGTGATAACCACTCTTGTAGTGGTGTTCTGACACTATTTAAATGATGCTAAAATAGTTGATTTAAATCTCGCCAGTAATTTGCATTGTAACCCACAGTAACTGCTTCAGGTATAGGTACTGGATGTGTTTGCTGATTATTTGCGTTCTGCCATCTTTTGATTTTCTCATACATTGTGTAGGCGAAAAATTCTTGTCAGGTAGTGATTTTATTTCAGGTTTGCCACTTGAAATGCTATGCATCTTGATGCATAGCTGTTTCTTGAAAGTTTTCAAGGTGTATGTGTATGGACACAAAAGTTACTTTTCAAATTATCTTGTAAATTGTTTATTGTGTGAACAAAAACAACATTGTAACTCAGGATATCAAAAAGGTGTTTCATATTCTATTGAGTATCAAATGTATTATATGATATATTTTTTATAGCTTAAACTACTTTTTGGAAAGTGAGTTCAACCCCTATCATTGTGGTATAGACCTAACACGTTTATCTTAGATGAATGCTGAGATTAACACAGATTAGAAGTTTTTCATATAACGTTTCAAAATATCTCCTTTACCTGTGTGGAGTGTATGCCTATCAGAAAATCAGACACTGTTGATTATAACTGGTTTTAAGATAGATAAAAAAGGATTTTCTCAGTTGAGAAATTTGTCAGCAATCTACGCCCTGTGTGATTGATATATATGTTTTATCAAAAGTTTTACCTCATCGTTATAGTCATCAAACTAATCCTACTGATTCCAAACAAGAAAAAATCAATATGTACAACTCTATGTAACAACTTAAATCGTTTTTTAATATCACTGGTGACTTCAATAATGTTAAGTGCACTACCCATCAGTGTAAAGAGTTCAGATTGTTTTTATAATGATGATTTCAGTAGAAAAATTTTAATCAGTTTTTGTGATTGATCAGATAAATTACATAAGTTGTAAAAAGGAGTGCATTTGAAGTCTTTATGGTCTCGAATATTGGTTATTTTGAAATTAATCACGTGCCAGTCTTTTAAACTAAGGTTCATCCTAAATGTTTTACGATTATTTAGTTGTTTGAAGAATGTATTAGTGCTGCAGTGGTTCTGTTCTTTGCAAAATGAAAGCATAGCACATTGTTATTCATTATTCTTATAGAAATTTCCATGTAGAATGAATCAGTGCAGAACAGAATATACAAGGCTTTGGCGGTCAACACAAAAATGATCTTTTCTTCAGAGCTATTTAAAGTAAGAGTTTAGCAGCTGATTGTCACATGTGTGTTACGATCAGGGGAGAGACCCAATGTCATAGTACTATCAATGATGATTCAGGAATTGATAGTAGTTTTTTGGCAATATCAGTTGGAAAGGGAATTCCTACTCCTTATTGTCGTGACTGTGATCAAACTAGAGGCTGCAAATAATTCACTTCCGTTCTGAGAGGCTGATCTCCCCTCATCAAGAGCCACATTATCCATGTCAGTAACTCAATCTGGATATATATATATATATATATATATATATATATATATATACTAGCAGGGAGACCCAATATTGCCCAGGATTGAATGATGATCAACAAATATTTCACACTCCTATATTGTTATCGAAATCTGTGAAATCGCCCAGGAGGAAGCTTCACATGCCTCCCTGAGTTAACTTAGTCCAAAATATATGTTATTCTACATTGCACTCTAGAGAATCTACAATTTCTTTTATAAAATTATTTTATATAAACTTCTTTCCAGTTAACGAAAAAAAAGCATTAAGAAATTTACATGCAGATTTTGAACCTACAGACCATACCATGCAAAAATAAAAAAAAAACATGCTATCACAATACCCACAGTAGAATCTTCACAATCCATTATTCTATCACTGTTGCTAAGCAACGACATGGAAAAATGGTTTTACCGATGATAGTTAGGACTTTTTTGTTTTTGTTTACAGAAGACCTTTTTTTTTAAATGTAATTTTAATATTTACACATCTGAACGTAACGACTTTTATTCTATAAATAGATAGGAACACGTGCACAATTTATCCAGAAATAGAAATCTTCTTATGCTCTAGAAAGACACAACATACCAGTTGGCAAAAAGACGCTGGAACATTATGGCAAACGGATGTTTTTCATGTTACCTTGTTTAAACTTGTTTTATTTATGTATATGTATTTGTCTCTACTTTCTTGTCTTATTCGCACCCCGCCTCATGCCACAAAGTAAACTAGCGATAAAAAACAAAACAAAATGCCGGGAATTATTTTTCTCTATTAGAGTAGATAAAGTTAGGATTTTATTTAAGTAATATACTTCATATATACTATTACTGCAAGCTTGCCTATATTGAAAATGCTTGCTTCCTGGCTAGCCAATCAAACCATCTAATATAGTTAGTCTTATTTTCTATTATATTCGAAATATAATACAGTGACATTAGCAAAGGAAAAGTCACCTATGAAAGCGAACCTCCTAAATTAAAACCTTGAATAATTATCTAAACTCGAATGTAAATTAATATTAAGCCGACTTTACAAATTGATAAAAATTAATTATTGGATTTTAATTATAAAGGTGAAGCTCCATTATTAAAACTCGAGATAGATAACGATAAACTTCCACTCATTAATATGGGAGGGGAGATTATCATCAAAAGTGTCATGAATTGATAACTTAGCACCGGACTTACTACTTAGATATAAATAAGTCACTTGTACCCATTCCCCTCCTCCCCCTATTTTTTTTTTTTAAATGGAGAGTAGATACAACAGTGGATGTGGTATCGGCAGCTCCAGTAACTCTCGCTTCTCCTTTTTTTGTCCCTCAGTCCTCATTCAATGAGTGATTTTTCTGACAAACCGTGAAGAAAAACTGCTAAAAGGTCGGTAGTACTTGGTGAACAGTAGTCTGAGATGTCGGAAATTTTTCTGTCTCTATGTCTGTCCTTGTGGCCATGTCACTAGTAAGGGGGCTGGAGGTAAACGTTTTGTCTGGGCTGACGTTATCCGCCTGATAGTCAGGGACCAGAACCTTGGATTAACCACTAAGGAGGCTGTCCTATTAGCAGGCGCAAAGTACTGGGACTGCTGTATTGCCATTTGGTGAGTGGATCTGGACCATGCAGTAGTCTCTGGTGGGGCTTCTTGATGCTATACTAGTGGGTAATTGTTACGGATTTACCTTTTCGTGTGCTACAAAAAAAAAATTCCTGTCTTTTTCTCTCTTACTTTCCCTCTATGTACTGCTCTAACCAAATATGCCGACCTGTTCTACAAATCCCAAAACCTCAACATGAAATATCTCCAGAAAAAAAACTCGAATAAACCTAGAACCCCATCTTCCAACGTAGACCTCTACTACCAGGTCTCCTTCTCCAACATCAGGGGTCTATGTTCCAACCTTCCAGAGGTTGAAACCCAATTACTTCCCCTGTGCTGTGTTCATGTTCCGTTCATTCTCCTCTAGGATCCTCTGACCACTCTGCTGTATCAGTTAAGATAAAAACGAAATGTAATAAGTCCCCAGACGTACCCCTCCACCGTACTGTATACTGATATTCTATGGCTGACTGGGATAGCTTCCATACATTCATATCTGATTTACCTCTGCACTCCATGTTTAAAAAGGAAGTGTCCTCTAAAGTATCAGATCTGACCGAATGGTTAATTGTAGGCATAGACCAATTCATACCATTTAAAAAATTCCAACAAAAACATAAGAGCCAGCCATGGTTCTTCCCAGAATGTGCTGCTGCTATCGCGCACAGAAAACACTTTTTCCATAGCTACCAACGTAATAGATACACTGAGACTAAAGCTGCTTTCAGGACTGCCAGCAACCACTGTAAAAGAGTAATAAAAAATGCAAGAGAGCTATATGGCCAGTCTGTTAAATCTAAGGTAGCTGATCAGCGGCTTGGTTCCCACCAATTTTGGCAAATAACAAATAGGATCCTGAACAGAGGTGTGCGTTCTATCCCAACCATTATCAATGGACCAGAGGTCATCTCGTCAGTATCAGACAAGGCCAAACTATTTGCAAAGAACTTTGCAGCTAATTCTACCCTATGCGACGAAGGCCATCAACTCCCCATATTTCCTCCTATAACACAGAACATGCTAGGTAACATACAAATATCCATGCATGAGGTCACCAAGCTAATCAAGAATCTTGATTCCAGTAAAGCAACTGGCCCTGACGGCATCCCAATTATAGTGTTTAAAAAGCTTCAACCAGAACTTGCTCCCATACTTATGAAACTGTTTAAGTGCTGCCTTAAGGAGAAGTGCTTTCCGACTCCCTGGAAGACCTCATCAGTTTGCCCTGTATTTAAGAATTCAGGTGATAAGTCATCTCCCTCTCAGTATAGACCAATAAGTCTCCTGTGTGTTATGAGTAAGTTGCTGGAATCCATATTAAATAGAGAAATAGTCAACCACTTCAGCAGAAACAACCTTCTTAGTGACACACAATATGGTTTCCACTCTGCAAGATCTACCACAGATGTGCTGACGGTTATATCTCACAAGATTAGTGATTCTCTTGGCAAAGGCTTCCTTTCTAGGGCAATTGCTCTTGACATATCAAAAGCCTTCGACAAGGTATGGCATGAGAGTCTACTTCACAGGATTTCCAGCTATGGTATAACTGGAAATGTTTTCTCAATCATTAAATCATTTCTCTCCGATAGGCTCATAAGAGTAATGGTCGATGGACAAAAATCAGAGGCCTGCAGTATTAATGCTGGAGTCCCTCAGGGGTCAATACTGGGCCCAACTCTCTTTCTGATCTACATCAATGACCTCCCTAAACACATACTTAAATCATTCGTTGACATCTATGCTGATGACACGACCATCTACGGCAACACATCAAAAGCTGTAAATGACAAAGCTCTCTGTGATTCTCTCTCCTCTGATCTCGAGCGCATGGTTCAGTGGGGGAAGACGTGGCTGGTTACCTTTAATGCATCCAAAACCAAACTCCTATCCTTACATCATCAACACTCTGATCCCTAGCTGGCATCAATTGGGATGGATGGCTCTCGTCTGGGAGACGTTTTGACAAGCTTCTGGGCTTGACCTTTACTCCTGATCTGAAATGGAACACGTACATCAAGTCTGTTGCCAAGGTCGCTGGAAAGATAGTGGGATCCTTCTACCGCTCCAGAAGATATCTCACTACTGATGCAATTCTCTATCTATATAAAAGCCAAGTACATCCAAGGATGGAATACTGCTGCCATATCTGGGCAGGAGCTGCTAAAAACAGCCTATCCTGCCTTGACAGAGTACAAAATAGACTTCGTGGCTTAGTGGGGGATGCCCTTTTCTCTACCCTGCAACCTCTCTCCCACAGAAGAGACGTTGCGAGCCTATCCTTGTTTTATCGTTATTTCCATGGCAGGTGCTCATCTGAACTCCAATCTCTGGTCCCCCCTCGCCAATCTTTTATCAAAAACACCCGTCTAACTGAATCCACTGTGAAAAATTTCCCCCACTTTTTATCTGTGCCTAAATCAAAACGTGGATTCCATGAACAAAGCTTCTTACTTAGAACTGCACGTCTGTGGAACTCTGTTCCGTCTGCCTGCTTCCCACCTGACTACAACTTGGATGTCTTCAAGTCCAACCTTAACAAATTCCTAATGAACCGCCCCCTTAAATAAACACTTCATCAAATCCCCACACTAACGTAATGTACTTGCAATAACCCTTATCCCTGAGTGGCTTCCGGGCCTTGATAAGTGGTGACCACTGTGTAAAAAAAAAATAGATAAATTAAAATAATGGCTTCAATTATCGATTATTGGTAATTGTCGAGGGTATTCTGAGACAAAACTTTACTCAGATCACTCCCAGACTTGTACACTAAAGCTCTATAAATTAAAAAAAAAATCTGTTCAGCCGTCTGAGAGTCTATAAGGAAAGAATTCACACACACACAAAGTTGCATTTATATAATTGTGTGTATATATATATATATATATATATATATATATATATATATATATATATATATATATATATATTCCGAGACACTTACCATACCTATACTTTACAACAGGCGTCTGTGTCAATTTTATGGAAATACATCTGTCTAGGACATATCCCACACTTTCTCTGAGTAGGCTTTTATTTGGCCTGAGACTGCTTATTGAGTATTTACAGCTAACCTCTATATCTGAATGATCGTTATCTACAGACCCGATAGCTAGATGGTTTGCTTCATGCCACGAATAATAGAATGTAGTACTAATCATCATTATAATGAGCAAATGTCCAGAGATTTATCCAAAAAATTGTATTACATACAATTGATTCTGCTTTCCACAAACACATATACTTGATATACCAATATGCAAAATTAACAAAAGTATCAACAATTCTGTAAAAGGCGCTACAAAGGGTCACTAATTCGGTTGAAAAAAAAAACTACAGTAATATTTTGTATTTTTAATTTGTGTATACATTGTTAATATTTTTTGTTGTTATTCTTATAACGTTCTCAATTTCTCAATTTTTTTATTTACTAATTAATTTGTTTGGATAAGTACATGAATTGCTCTATTCTTTTTGCTTTTATTTTTATTAAATGTTTATATTCTTATAGATTTCTCAATTTGTCCAGCCTATTATTCCAATCTAAGTTTAGTTTGAGGTGAAATATTTGTTTAATAATTTATCTGAATATAAAAATTATTTGAAACTATAAACGTTTAACTTGACAGTGTGGTGAATGTTTTTATCTGTAAATATTGGTATGAACAAAGTTTTACATTATTATAAATTATCAAATACATTTATAAATACTTGGAGAACATTATCAACGCTGCTTGAAAGCTGGACTTTCACAGTTCTGCTAGAATCCTTTACATTTACAAAGCTCCCATCTGTACATGATGGATTATTGTTGCCACGTCTGGGCTTATGCAACTACCACAACAATCTTCAAAAAGACAGGGTTCAAAAAATCTTAAATCTAGTAGATCCCACACATTCGTCCAAGCTCCACTCATCACTGTACTATTGCATCCCTATGCCTGTTTTACAAGTACTTTAATGAAACAGGCTCTGATAAATTCATAGCAATCCTACCCTTCCAATATATACTAACAACCAACCCAAAAAGCAGCAAAATTCTACCCCTTCACTGATGACGTTTCCAGATGCTAGAAAGCATTCTGTACCTATAGTAGTCTCTCTTAGGCGGCTAGACTTTGGAATTCACTCCCTGTTTACTGCTTCCCTGACTGTATTGAAATACAAGTTTAAATGTAATGTGCACAGACATCTCGTCACTTAACATTCTAAAATACCATTAGATATGATGTCAAATAGCTCCTTACAGTGTGCCTTGTTTGAGGTGAAAAAGAGTAAGAAAAAACGTCTTAAATATTTTGTCTTTAAATTTTGTTGGTGTCCTTCCGTCTAGATCATAGACTCTCAACCTGGGGGCCATGGCCCCCAAGGGGTCCATGGCAATAATTTAGGGGGGCCATGGTGGAATTTTCTTTTTTAATTGATTAAGTTGACAATAAAATTTTGTTACCTACATAATATTGTTACGAATGTGTGTGTACGTGTGTATGTATGTATGTGTGTATGTATGTGGGAGAGAGGTGATCGAATTATCTCAGTGTGGCCTTGGATATCAGCACGTAAACATGTGGGTATAATTGATTCTGAACCATACTGTATACTGTTTTACTTATTTTGTTCGACAATTATAAATGCGGTCGCTGTTTTCGTGTGTGAAATATTTGTGCACTTCCTTTATTATTTTCTTATTTTTTGGTATCATTGTATTCATGCTCATTCCCTACTCAGGTATTCCTGCTTTTTTTTTTTTTAGTGCTAATATTGATGTGACTCGCTATTCTTCTCATAATTTCAATTGGGGCAGTGCTTGTCAAAGGAGGTGTGTTCTTGCTGTAGAAAGTACATTTCAGCTTGCTAGGTTGAGTGTGAATGTTTATCATCTTTACTCTCTCTCTGTATGTTTGTGTATGACTGTGTGTGTGCTTAATGTGTGAGTCCATGGATGTATTATGTATGTGGATATTTGTGTGTTTGTCATTTTATCACTTGTCCTATTTATCTGTCCTTCATTATCATTCTTTTTTCTTATCACTTAATGTTTGTTCTGATGGTCTGTCTTCTTTATTTTCCCTAGATTTGCGATGGCTACTAGTGTTACTAAGAAGCGGAAGTACAGTGAAGAGTACATTAGCTACGGATTTACATCAATTCTCGCTGATGGCATCGAGAAACCTCAGTGTGTACTGTGCTTCAAAGTGTTGGGGAACGATTCTATGAGGCCTAGTAAGTTGAAGCATCATTTGCAGACCATCCATCCACAGTATGCTGAAAAAGACCCCGATTTCTTCAGGCGCCATGAAAGTAGTTTCGGAAAACAGAAACTGGATGCAACTGGTGCTTTCCAACAACAGACCTCAAGTGTAGTTGAGGCATCATACGAGGTTGCCCTTGAAATAGCGAAGCAAAAGAAGCCCCACACAATTGGTGAAACCTTAATTAAGCCATGTACTTTAAAAATGGTCAAGCGTGTTCTTGGAGATGCAAATGAACGTAAAATTCAACAAATTTCCTTGTCAAACGATACAGTGAAGCGGAGAATTAATGAAATGTCAGATGACATAAAGGAAAAAGTGATACAGGAGATCAAATCGTCTCCAGCTGGTATGTTTGCAATACAACTGGATGAGTCAACGGATGTGAGTTCGTGTGCACAGCTACTCGTGTTTGTTAGGTATATTTTCTTGTGTGATATCAAGGAAGAATATCTGTTATGTACACAGCTTGAGACCACCACAACAGCTGAAGATGTGATGGAAAAGCTATCTTCTTTCTTCAAAGCTAACAGGATCCCATGGGAAAATTGTTGTGGAGTCTGTACAGACGGGGCTCCAGCGATGCTGGGATCAAAATCAGGGTTCCAGAAGCGTGTCAAGGAAGTAGCTCCGAATGCCAAGGGGGTTCATTGTATGATCCATCGTTTTGCACTGGCGTCGAAAACCCTCCCTGATGAACTTTGCAAGATCCTGGAGGCAGTGGTCAAATGCGTCAACTTTGTAAAAGCTGGAGCTCTGAACTCTTGCCTTTTCCAGAACCTCTGTAGAGACATGGATTCGGAGCATGAAGCTCTCCTCTTTTACTCCAAAGTGCGCTGGCTTTCCAAGGGCAATGTTGTGAATCGAGTGTTTGAACTTCGGGGGGAGCTAAAATTGTTCCTGGAAATGCAAGGGAAAGATGATCTGTTGAGTCACTTCAATGAGGTTTTGTGGGAGCCACGTCTTGCATATTTAGCAGATATATTTGAGCAGCTAAATAGGTTGAATCTGAAACTACAGGGCAAGGAAAGAAATGTGTTTCACCTGATGGACTGTCTTCGTGGATTTCTTGCCAAGCTCCAGAATTGGCAAAGGAAAGTCGGTGCCGGGAATGTTGCCATGTTTGAAAACCTTTCAGCTGTCCTTGACGAGAATGAAGAAGATAGTCTGCTTGACCCATTACTTAAAACTGAAATCACCCAGCATCTGAGATCCTTGGAAAGTGAACTTAATATGTACTTCCCAGAATTCGAGGAGGAAGAAGGGAAGTTGGTAAGGAATCCATTCTCTGGCACTCTTGATATTACTACCATTCCCAGTGATGTTCAGGACGAGTTCCTTGATCTCAAACATGATTCTGCTGCCAAAGATCTCTATGAAGAAAAATCTCTGAATGTATTCTGGTGTTCGATGCATCAGTCATATCCAAAAGTCAGTGAGATTGCACTTCGACTACTCTTGCCTTTTTCAACTACCTATTTATGTGAGTCTGGTTTCTCCACCCTTCTACAAATCAAGAATAAGAGCCGCAACCGATTGGATGTGGACCCCGACATGAGATGTGCATTGTCAGTGACACAACCTCAGATTCGTCAACTGACTGAAAAGAAACAATATCAGCCTTCCCACTGATGTGTGATAAAGTATGCAGAGGTTAATTGAACTTTCTCCCATCCAAATCAAATTTGCTATTGTCTGCTAGTCTTTTGTAGTCTAGTGATGTAAGTTAAGCATATCACAGAAATCTATCAATATAAGATAATTATGACTGTAAACTTTGTAATAAAGCAAGGGTGTTCTCTTCATCAACATTTTATTTATTCTTTTTTTTCTGCGCCTTTTTTGGCAGGGTGGGATTTGGGAGAAAAATGAAGGGGAGCCACACGAATGTTGAGAATTCATGAAGGGGGGAATGGAGTGAAAAAGGTTGAGAACCACTGGTCTAGATAGACGATGGAGGATTGTGTCTGAAGGTTGTCATGAGTGGTGGCAACTGTTGCTGTGACTGAGCAGACCGATACCAGAGCAGCAGATTCTGTTGCACTTCCCGCAGGGATACCCTTTGTCATGCTCTGCCGATGCTGCTGCTGATGCTGTCCTTTTGCGCCTGCCTCTCTTCTCTTCCCACTCTTCATCTCTTCTCTCCTTGCTCAGTCGGACACACTTCTTGACTTTGACCCCTTAGGAGTCAGTCTGCTGCATAGGATTCAAGGTCAACAGAGTTGATGTTTCTGAATTTTAAGTCCCTTTTGCACACATCCTTAAATCTGAGGAGTGGTCTACTGGTTGGTCTACTGCAAGCTAAGAGCTCGCCATACAGGATGCTTTTGGGGATTCGGCCATCCTGCACGTGATCAACGTGCTCCAGCCAGTGCAGACGTCTCTGGGAGAGGAGAGAAAATATGCTTGGAAGATTTGCTTCGGCAAGAACATCTTTGTGGTCCTGCTATGTAATCTTTCTTAGATTGCACAGATGGAAGGCATTTAGTCTGTGCTCTTGAATCCTCCCTATGCGTCTCTCCAGCTAATCAGGCCCAGTGAATATCCTGAGTATACGCTCCCACTATGAACTCTGGTGCTGAGGTAAAGGATGAGTTCTATGAGGAGGTAGAGAGCACCATAAAGACAATTCCTGCTTCAGATAAACTATACCTTCTCGGTGATTTCAATGCCCGTATTGGAGCCGGCTGTGACTCCTGGTCTTGTTGCATCAGTCATTTTGACAATAAAATTATATCCTATTGACTAGTGTACACTCATTAACCCTTATCTTCAAGATGCCTTGATAAGTGGTGACTCTTATGTAAAGAAGTAATCATATGAAGTCATAATATTATCAGTGAATTACAAGTTGTTTAGAAGAAAAACATTCTCAACTTCATGTATAAGAGATTTGTAACCCCAAATCGACTGACCTTTCAAATGGAATGGGCTGAAGTGATAGATACCGGATGATTGCAGAGTGATTCTCTTGGACCTATCAACCTTAATCTGATACTGAATAAAATAGTTTCGACTAGTCGGTCTTTTGTGACCCATCAACACTTGTTAAGGCATTGTATCAAGAGTATTCCTTCTTCAAAAAATAATCATACAGTATATGTATGATATATATGCGATTGTAGTCCGTTGTTATGTGAGCATTGGATTAGACAGACTTATATTTCTGAGCTGCTACTATCCATATTGTACGTGATTTATTAAAAGTAGTCTTCAGAAGTGTGATAAAAAATTAGTATACAGATCGGATTGTTTGACCAGATTAGAATTTGATCTGAATTCTGCACCAAAAATTATGACAACTGAACGTCGAGATTTAGAATTAGTGTGTTTTTGGCAGCAGTTAACCACAAGCTATTTTTGAACAATCACTCTGAATTGCAATGACCTTTCCTCGCAACAATCGTGGCATTGGCCTATCCACAACACTCTATGCTGGGCGTCTTCGTTCACAGCAGAGTGATTGTGCCGAAATAGCTTGTGGTTAAAAAATGTTACCTAATACACTGCTGCCAAAAATTCTCAACTCCAAATCTATACATTCTGTTGTCATAATTTTTTATGCAGAATTCAGACCAAATCATAATCTCGTCAAACAATAAATCTGACCTTTATCCTAATTTTTAATCACAAGTGGTATGATTCATTCAATTTAAATTGGAACACAAGTTGTCAGTGGAGAGACCAGTGCTTTAGACAGTGCTTTGCTAGAATTGTTGATATATTGCAAGATGGCTTCAGCGACACTGTTATTATTCAACCAACCCTATTGTCACCAATTAGCAATTTCTATTTTTACACACAGTCATTCTGCTATTTCTACAGCAAACTTTACTCTGCCATTAAAATGAGGTTATGCTGCTTAGAACTGTATGTACTTTACATGTTATAAGGAAGTATGGAAATATTTTCGACCTGAGTTATTGACACAATTTTAAAAGATTTTTTAAGGGTTATTTTTTAAATAGTAGTCAAAACTCTTTTGCAAACTGAAGATAATTTTTAAATTGATATATTTTTGGAGGCAGTGAAAACTTCCTGTTTGGAATTTTACATACTTTTGTTTGATCCATGTTATTTTCTTTCATATATATTCACAAATTTCTGCTCCTGTTTACAATTTATTTACTTTTGTGACATCACTTAACCGTTTGTCTTTGAACTCTGAACTAATAAGCTGTATCAATTTAAAACTTTTCTAAAACTTATGAACATGTTTTGCCTATCTATAGAAAAATTATTTTAAGGGGATTTTGTCAAGCATTTACTAATTCATAGGTTAGCATGCAGATCAAATAAAGAAAACGGGCTCATTTTGAAATGGGCAAGTTTAAGGGACTTGAATTTCTTTGTTGAACATAAAAATCACAGTGCAGGTTGACGCTAGTTCCATTGCTACAGGCATGGTTGTGGAAGTGATGGTTCTGTGGTGGAAAACGCAAGCTGGCTCAGAGCAGTACATGAAGACAAGCACATAAATTTACCTGAGCTTGATGCAATGCTGTGAAGCACAAACCTTGCATTGCAGTGGAAAGTTAAAACAATACATTTATGAACGAACTCTGCATATGTAAATCCATGGTTATCCACCAAAAGCAGCCATGGATATGTTGATTAGGCTTTGCCTCTCCACGCTCCAAGATTTGGCCTCGGAATATGTACTGACAATCGATGTAGAGTTCGTTAAGTCTCATGAAAACATAGCTGCCTAACTTATTTGAGTACAACAGCTATGGTTAAATGAGATCTGTAATGTGACAGAACCCTGAGAACTTGTATGTGCTGTGGCCGCAGAACAACACTTTCAGATGCAGTCAATTCATTGATCTAGTAGACATCCTGATGTGAAAAGGACATGGCACTTGGTGAAGTTAGTCAATCCATTAATAATTGAAACTTAAGTGCAGGCAGTGTTTGGGCATTGCAAAGAATGCCAGTCTATAGAGCCAGCCCCGGTGTATTGGAAGCCAGGTAGGCTTGATGTCCCAGAAACCTGGAGCAGGGTTGTTATGAATATATCCTATTTACACACTCAGTTGTACTTGATGTTAGATAGACCGCGGCCCTAGTTGTTTTGCCATTTGGAGGCAGTTGCACTGACAGGATTCTGGTAGCGTCATTAAGCAGCTGGAAAGTATATTCTGTAAGAGGGGGGCCACTGATCGAATTGCTCACAGATAATGAAGCGGCATTTTGCAGAAAGACATTTGCTGAGTTTACACAGATGTGGAGGCATGCACATTCAATTTCGGTGCACACACATACTCTTTGGAAACGGAAAACTCAAGAGGTCATATCGCACAATAAAGTGCATTGCAGCAATAACAAGGTGCATAATCTCATAGGCAGTGTACTGGCATAATGTCATGCCTAAATATGACAAAACAGGCATGACAGTACCTATGCCAATAGGATCCGTGTCAAGTGTATCAATGAAGTGATGGTACCCGACACTACAGTTGCTAATCCGTATAAGGAGGGAGATGCAGTTTGGGTGACGAATACGCTGAGAAAGATGTAGAATGCAGTTCAGCACAGAAACAGTGACAAAAATCAATAATCAACACTCAGTCTCAATTGATGGAACATCATGCCACATAAAGGATGTGCACTCACCGTGCTGATATAACTGCATAATCAGTGATGAAATTACCTCATCGGATGATAAAGCCCTACTGCTATATGAACAACCAGATGAAGAAAGTTCCTCAGAAGATGATGCACCCAAAGATCCAGAGCAGGAAGAGTTTAATTATGTGACAAAAGAAGGCAGCACTGAAGTTCTTCAGTATGTATCATTAAACCAAAGTACTAGGAGAAAACTGTATGCCCAATATTGTCATTTTTGCAAGATCAGGGAGGAGTGTGACAAGCAAGCACAAAAGCACACAAGAATTCTTTGCCAGTGTATAAGTCGGGCATACCTGCAGTGAAAAGCAAAACTGGGACCTTTAGATTGCAAATTAAAAGTCTACCAATGAGTTACATCCATCCTACCCACAGCGATTATTGAGTTTCACCCAATGGCTATAAAAAACAAGTCAATAAGTAATTCGGGGTCAGTTGAAAAAGATTGCTCTGTGTTACTGCGTTTGTAATCATGTCGTGGCATGTCAATTCAATGGTGTTGTTCTAGATCATGGTGTGTCAATTTGACAGTATTGTTTAGGATCATATTGTGTAAATCACTGGTATAACTTGGGATCAAATCATGTCGATCAATGGTGTTGATCAGGATTGTGTTGTGTTGAATCAACAGTATCATTCAAGATTGTGTCATGCCAAATCGTCAGAGGTGTTAGGAATTGTGTGGACAAACTTGTTGAGGATCATGCTGCTACATGTAAATATATATACATATTTATATTTCTTTTTATTTCTACGTCCCCTACTTTGGGAAGCAATATCTTTGTCCTAAGTTTTTCTCCCATACCATTTTTATAATTTTTCTATATTTAATTTTTAGCATTTGATCGAGGAGAAAAAAGATGCGTGCTGTCTTTTCAACTGTGGGTGCAGTAGCAGCTAATTCTTCTCTGCCAATAACTTTTTATCAATATGTTACATGTCACAATGGAGATGTGTGCACAAAATAAACGGTCTGCAATAGCCTTATTGTATTGATATAGCTGTTTAATTTAATGACTAAATGTATGATAAAGACGCCATATTGTTTTTATATTTGCAGTAAGCAGCTCTGTTAAAAGGAAATGATAGTATCAATCGTTCCAGCAAATAGCATTATGCTGTTAGAAGGAAACAAACAGACTGTGTTGTTTAACAGGGAAGGGTAGTATCAATAGTTTGAGCAAAAGAATGCTTTTTTTGTTGTTTAAACCATGAAAAATAAGTAAAAATATTTTTTTAAATATTATGAGTTGTGTAGTCTCTTTTAAAAACAATATCTCCCTCATGAACGGTCATAAAATGTGTTTATAATCGATATTTATACAATAATGTCCACTTTTCCTACCTAGCAAAAATGGACGAGTTTTCCATGGATGAGTTTTTCAGGCACAATATATATATATATATATATATATATATATATATATAAAATATATTTATAGCCATCGACATACAGTCCTGTTTCGTTGTATCACAACTCATCAGTGCCGCTAGATGATCACCTCTCCCAAGCCAAGGATTGAACCTACAACCGTCATGATGACAGTCGGCAGTTCTATCCCTCGACTGCAGAAGCAATGCCCGCAACTAATCTCTCCGAATGTCTATTTAAATAAACATCCGTCCGCCACATATATATAAATACCCGTTCACATACACTTTTTCATGATAAAGCTAGAACCCAAAATTAGATGGAATTGAGCAATTGCATCAACAACAGACAACGCCAGACCCAAAGTGGGTTTTGATGTACTGTATCTAATCAGTGACATGCTGCAACATAGTTGCAAATGTAGTACTTACCAACAAAACAAACGCCCATGTGTTTGTGCCTTGTGTAGGCATGCGAGACAACAAAACTTGGGTTTTTATAAGCGGAAGTCTCGAGGTTGTCAGGAATCTCCGAGCACATGCGCAAGAGGAGGGATTGAAAGAGTGGTATAAAAAGCAGGTTGGGTGAGAAGGTCGTTGTTATCATTGGATGTTACAGTGACACATGTGTTAGCAGTTGATTAAGAAGCTGTTTTTTTTGTGTCAAGTTGCGCACCTCGGTGAATGTGAAGGTCATATAAGTCGTGCACCTCGGTGAAGGTGAAGGTCATAAGCTATTTCGGCGATTTCGTTTGGTCTCTTTTCCTGGACAACTATGGCTGGGGCAAAGTTTGATTTAAAACTGATACCCTAATTCGACGGATCCATTTCTGTTGTCGACTGGGTTGAAAGGGTTGAGCTGAACTGCAACCTCTGTGAAGTAAAAAGGGTGCATACCATGATTCCCCTGAGATTGGCTGGAGGTGCCCTGAGTGTGTATCAGCAACTGAGTGCTGTGGAGAAGGCTGATGTTACCTCTATAAAAAATGCTTTATGCAAGGCATTTGCCATGGATCCCTGCACGGCCTACGAAACATTTGCCTCTAGGAAGCTCATGCCAGGAGAAACAGTGGACGTCTTTTTCGTGGAGCTGAAGAAACTTGCAGTTCTATTTGGCAATGGAGTGTCAGAGCAGACACTGGCGTATGCATTTGTGGCCGGCCTTCGCACCCATGTTAAGCAATTGTTGAGAGCTTCCACCAGCGTATCTGTAACGCCCATGGAACATTTGTTGGAATGCGCTCAATCCATTATCAGAGATGAGGAAGACCTGAGGGAACCAGTTGTAATGATGGTGTAGGCAGCCAAGACTAATGCTGAAAAGTCCCAGTTTGAGACCCACGACCAATGGGAGATGTTTCTGCTGCGGCCAGCAAGGCCATTTCGCAAGAAGTTGTACTAACAAGGGGCATTTCCAATGTGGTAGTTATGGACATTTATCCCAAAATTGTGCGGGAAATGCATCAGGGGGCAGGACGTCAGCGCCGCCCTGTTCCCCGGACAAGATTTAATTGAGGCGCAACCGACAATAAATGTGTACATGGACCAAGTGCCTTGTTCAGCTCTTCTCAACTCCGGGTGCTCACACACCATCATGAGTGCCAAGTTTTGTCGAAACTGGACAAAGCAGAACATCAAAGTAACCACAATAGTGGCAATACGCAAGCTTCCTGTGAAGCCGGAACTGTCAAAGTCCACACAGACTCTGGTGTGGCCGCAGACATTAATGTGCTGGTGATGCGAGGGGATTTGCTGGGATTTGATGTACTGTTGGGATATGATGCTATTAAGGCACTGGGGGGAGTTGTTATCGGAAGAGATGGGATTGTGCGGTTTTTGGAAACCCCAATGTGTGCTGCAGTTCACATTGATCGGCCTGATTTTAAGGTAGACTACGACCATCACCAAAAAGCATGGACTGCATCGTGGAAGTGGACAGAAGAAAGGGCGCCAACCAAACTCTAGAATAGCATTGCAGAGTACTTGATACCCGACAAGGCCTGTAATGAATATGAGAAGGAGCTTGAGGCATGGATCCAGGATGGATGGCTGATCCCCTACCCCAACAAGCTGGGTCCACCCAAGGGTCTGATTCCCTTAATGGCGTTAGTCCAGCATAACAAATCAAAAGTTCGTCCGGTGCTGGACTATCGTGAACTCAATAGATACATTGAGACATACAGTACCGATGCTAACGTGTGCTCCAGCAAGCTGAGAGAATGGCATCAGACGGGCTCCAATGTGTCTATATTAGACTTGCAGAAGGCTTATTTGCAGGTGCAAGTGGATGAGACATTGTGGCCGTTCCAGACAGTGTGGTTCCGGGGTCAGAGATACTGCCTTACTCGACTTGGCTTTGGGCTGAATGTGGCACTGCAAATCATGAAGACCATTGTAAATGCAGTGTTGTCCCAGGAAAAGACCACTGAGGACGTAACATCGGCCTATATTGACGATGTGTACGTCAATGAAGATATACAATCTGCGTCACACGTAAGAGAAAAGTTAGCTCAAATCGGGTTGGAGTGCAAGGATCCCGAACGTCTGAGGGATGGAGCACAGGTATTAGGATTGGATGTCTGCAGGAAAGACGGTACCTTACAATGGAGGCGTGGCAGTGAGATTCCAAACATCCCTGATGTTATTACACGGCGGACTATTATTTCCTTGTGTGGGAAACTTATTGGTCACTTACCAGCATGTGGCTGGCTCCGAGCAGCTGTGGGTCTCATCAAACACAGGGCAAGTTTAGTTGGATGTAAGTAGGTTGGGATGATGTATCTGATGATGCTCTTTTAACTCTGATGACGACGTAAACCCTAGAGAGAGTTGACAAGGAGGACCCTGCCCGTGGAGAATGGTGTGTCGATGGGGACACTGTGAATGTGTGGGTTGATGCTAGTTCTTTGGCATTGGGAGTGTTATTGGAGCAACGTGGAAACATAATTGAAGATGCGTGCTGGCTGCGACCCATGAATGATGCTCAACACATCAACCTGGCGGAACTGGATGCTGTTGTGAAGGGTTTAAATCTGGCACTTCAATGGCTGTCAAAGAAGTTGCACTTGTACACGGATTCTCTCTGCATCTACCACTGGGTGTCTGACACTCTTTCGGGATGAATGAGAGCCCGCACTAAGGCAGCCAGTGAGATGTTAATCCGGCGGAGGCTAAACACCCTGAAGAGTCTGGTATCGGAGTATGACCTGTCAGTGAGTGTAACGCTTGTGGCATCACACTGTAATCGTGCAGACCAACTAACACGTGTGCCTCACAAATGGTATGAAGCTGTGAAGACAGGCATGGAGTTCGCTGCTCGATCTTGCGCAGTTGGCGCGATTAGCTCATGCCAAATACAAAGAATTCATGTGCAGAGTGGACATCCAGATATCAAAAGAACTCTGTATTTTGCAAAGCGTGTGGACCCGGCAGTGATAAATGCAGATGTCAGGCAGATCATCAAGCACTGTGAGGCATGCCAGTCCATCGATCCTGCACCTGAGCAATGACAGAAGGGGTGATTGGAGGTTGAGCATGTGTGGCAACAAGTAGCGATGGATATTACCCATTACAGTGGTAAGCCCTTTCTTACCCTTATCGACTGTGGACCCACTCGTTTTGTGGTGTGGCGGCAAATGACCAGGCAGGACTCAGCGAATGTTGTCCACCAACTGTCATCTATCTTTTCTGAGCGAGGTGCGCCGGAAGAGATATTGACGGACAACGATGCTGCTTTTTGTAGCCACCAAGTTCGGCAGTTGTTGAATGATGAGTGTCCGACTACGACTGCGATGTGCTCATGTGCCATCAGGGAATGGCATTGCTGAGAGGAGCCATCGCAGCATCAAGAGAATTGCTGCCAGAAAGCAATGCACCATTATGGAGGCTACGTATTGGTATAACATCACACCAAAGGATGGGAAGACACTAACAACAGCACCGACCAATGTCATACACAAATACCGTGTTAGGATAAAGGGCATTGACACTGTCCAACCAATCGACGAGGAGAGTCATAACAAGTACAAGGTAGGGGATCCTGTTTGGGTTAGACCCCCTGGAAACCGGTGCACCACCAAGTTCAAGCGAGGACGAATATCTGGAGTGGTCAGCCAGCAGTCGGTCCTTGTTGATGGAACCCCACGCCATGTGCGCGATCTTCACCCAGCTAGTGAAGTACATCCCACAACTACAGAGAGTGATGAATCATCAGATGATGAGCTGCTGATAAGTGAGGTCACCGAGCAAGAGAGTGGTAGTTGTAGTTTGTCTGATCAGACAGGATCAGAACCAGAACCAGAACCTGAATCCAAGATTGTAAATACCACCCTTCACAGAAGCCAGCGAACTAAGAGGCCACCCCCAGAGTGCACTCTATGTGATCATCAGATCAGGGGGGAGTGTAGTACTTACCAACAAAACAAACGCCCACGTGTTTGTGCCTTGTGTAGGCATGCGCGACAACAAAAATTGGGTTTTTATAAGCAGAAGTCTCGAGGTTGTCCGGAATCTCCGGGCGCATGCGCTAGAGGAGGGATTGAGAGAGTGGTATAAAAGGCAGGTCGAGTGAGAAGGTTGTTGTTGTTGTTGTTGTTGTCATTGGACGTTACAGTGACGCGTGCATTAGCAGTTGATTAAGAAGCTGTTTTTTTTGTGTCAAGTTGCGCACCTCAGGAAGGTGAAGGTCATATAAGTCGTGCACCTTGGTGAAGGTGAAGGTCATAGCAAACCCAGGTTGTCGCATGCATGAAATGTGCAATACTGACGACTTAACTGTATGGGCCACAGCGCAATCTATTGGCCATGCCTCGATTTTAATTTTTATATTTTATCAAGTTCTATATTTTATGTGACAAGTCACACGTCCTATACAACTAAGATAGTTACTGCTGGTATGCAGGCGGTAGATATTACATCTACACACATAAACTGAAATTAGCTGACTCTCTGGACACGATTTCAGAACAACCTATCAGTTGAGGGGCATCACATCTCCAGGAAGGATGAACCACTTTTTCTACATATATTAGACAGTAAGAGGAGATTATAGATAGATATATATAAATACCTGTTCACATACACTTTTTCATTATAAAGCTAGAATCCAGAATTAGACGGAATCGAGCAATCGAATTGACAACGCCAGACCCAAAGTGGGTTTCGATGTACTGCATTTCATTAGTGATGTGCTCCGACATAGATGCAGTACATCGAAACCCACTTTGGGTCTGGCGTTGTCTGTTGTTGATGCAATTGCTCGATTCCATCTAATTCTGGGTTCTGGCTTTATCATGAAAAAATGTATGTGAACGGGTATTTATATATATTTATCTACAATCTCCTCTTAATGTCTAATGTATATATATACAGCATAATCGCATTGACACACCAGTTTTTGTCAGATTACCAGAGGTAAGCAATGTTGAGCATGGTTAGTACCAGATGGGTAACCATTTGGAAATTCTAGGCGCTGAATGTGCTCGCCACTTATTTCAGTATTTGTTTCCAGTCGTCCTGTAAAGATACTTAACTTGCCATTGGTTTTTAAAAATGTCAACTCAGGAGAGGTGTTGCTGGAAATTGTGCACCTCCTGCCACAAATAATTTCATGCGCAGGCACCACTTCGTGGGTATCCATAGTCTGTCAAAGACTGAAGGAGCCCCTTATATATATATATATTGAAGATTAATACTTTTCTCTAGGCACGTCCACAGTTTTTTGTTAAATGTTATCGTTTTACACAATAACAGCAACGTCATCATTTTGTGTGCTTACTATTTTGTATGTGTCAATTTCTATGGATGGGCATTGACGCTATAATTGTTTATGAAAGTAACATGTTTTTTGCAATGGGATTTTCGTAATTATATTGTAAAACAAATAGAGTTTTTTTAACGAATGACACAGACATAATAAAATTATTTTAATGTCTTGTTGACACTTATGTATATAAAGATAATGTTGCTTAAAGGTCTTAGTAGATTTTGGAGAAATGCGCAAAAAATAAAGTTCATCTTCTATCAATTTAAATCAAAACGAATTTTTTTTAGGCTGGTTGTTTATTTTCGATTTTTATTATATCAAGAGTCATATATTCTGTAATATGAATGTATTTTTTTAATATTGGAAACCTGTTATAAAAGAATCTTTCTTTAAACTTCATATCGTGGAATATTGGAATTTAATATCATTTAAAGCTTTTTTACAGTAATTTTTTTTATAATTATATTTTTGCTGTAATTCAAATAATTACATTACCGAGAAAAAAAATTATCAAGGAAAAGTATTTATTTTTTGTTTTTTAACATAATAATAATATTGATTTTATGTCCAATTCTATTTAGAACTCTAAGATAAGTGAAGTAAATAACGAGATTATAAATATATATATATATATATATATATATATATATATATATATATATAAACAAACACTTTGAAATGAGTTAAAAACATATTTAATCTGAGAAGGAAACACTAGATAAATGTATATATATATATATATATATATATGTATATATATATATATATATATATATATATATGTATATATATATATATATATATATATATATATGTATATATATATATATATATATGTATATATATATATATATATATGTATATATATATATATATATGTATATATATATATATATATATATATATATATATATATATATATATATATATATATATATATATATATGTATTTTAGTTATTTGATCTTTTAAGCTTAAAAATGATTAAATTTTTATCGACCTACATCTATTTTGTTTTCGTAACATGAAATATAGGAAACAAAATTTCCTCTAACATATTTAATGAAACCTACATTTATAATGTAAGTTTATTTAATAATAAATATATATCGAAAATTTCAGGAAAATATGACTATTGTTTGATTTTTGCTAGATTTTTAAACTATGAATATGTTTACGGCTTCAAAACCATCACTACATAGGAACAGTGTTTTAAAGCGTCGAAAATGTAAACACGATTTTAGTCTCGCATTTTCATTATTTTTGTATGCTGTAAAAATTTTTTTTAAATATTAGCAATTTATTTGAAGCTTCTTCTTTTAAATGGTAAAAACATTATGATGATAATATTAAATTAAATTACAGTTACACCGTGTTCCATATAGGGGGGGTTAAAACTGGCACGCGTTGGAGATACCTACATTTCTCTGTTCTGGTTATATAGCATCATGGCGGCATCGATATTTTTTTTATTATTGGATTGTAATACAAATAACTTATTTTAACCTTCCAAATAATTTTTTGAAAAATTATTCAATGCAATTTTAAAATAAAATTTAAAAAACAAACAAACTTACCTTTTATTTTATGAATTCAGGAAAAAAAAGTGGGATGAATTCATTTTTCTTTTGTGTTCAAAACAGAAAATTTGTTTGTTAGCATTTCATAGTAAGTTGACAGAATGTGTTTTGTGTGTCCAATTCATTAAAAAATAAATATATGGAAATATAAAACAATCAAAATTAAACAAGAAAAACACGATTTAAACGTAAAATTATTTAAATAGTTTCAATAGAAAACCAATCGATAAAGAACAATGAATTTGGGTCATTGTAACACGGTGTAAGCATTATTTCTTTCCTTGTGTAAAAATGTCCGTTCATTAGTAAAGTGTGCCGACTTGTTTTCCACCAAGTCAATTTTGGATTATATTTGTCAATGCTTTTAGGCTTGGTAGGATTTATTTTGTAAATGTCTTTTTTATAACTCCAATTCATTAACCAAATAAAATATATAAAATTTTCAATATTTATCAAATAATGATCACGGAATATAATGAACCCATTTTTTTGTATAAACCAAAAGAAAACACCTTTAATAAAGTTATTGTTCTCGGTAGTAGTAAAAAAAAAAAAAAAAAAAAAAAAAAAAATGAACGAATTTATTTTCATATTTTTTATGGAAAATAAAGCATCGTAAATTGTAACAACAAAAAATTTTTTTTTTTCGGAAACATAAGGAAAAAGTCCCATAATCTGCATTAATGAATTCGATGTAACTTTCGAAGAAAAATTGATTTCTCGAACTATTGATATTAATCATTGAATTAAACATTGTTTACTAAATAATTTCACACAAAAAATTATAATTGCAAAAAATTATTTCTACTTTTTTTTTAGATTACATATTTCACTTCATTTTTATATGTAAGATTATAATATTTTCCTAGCTTGAATGAACACGAAACTTTCGGCATAACATAATTTCTATATAATCTTGAAAAAATTGTTGTAGTTTTTTTTTATTTATTTAAAAGTAGGTACACAGTAAAATAATTAAATTAAAAAAAGAATTGGTAAAAATTATACAAACATTCACAATATAATTGTACGGATGCACGGCTGGGGGGAAAACAGTCCTACCTACTTTTCTCTCCAACAACCTGATATCATTTTCAGTCAGCCTTTTGACTTTCTGATATTTTAGGCTCCCATAGAATCCACATTTAAACTATTTCGTTTGTGTTTGCTTAAGCGAAGCCAGAATCTCTAGTTTTGGGAGGCTAATTAAGCTACTTTTTTGTACAAACAAGCTATATATTTAATTCAATAGCTTAGGACTTTACTAATTATCTGGGAAATAGACACAAAACTAATATTTATCTTACAAATAATTTTTACAATGAATTTATTTAACTTCGAAATTTAGCTGAATTAGTAAGTTTCTAAATTTCGACGTGAAAACATTTTTCATTATAACTTCTTTTTTTACGTGTACAAATATTTGTTACCTTTTGGAAATTAATTTTAGGCTTTAATATATCAAATCCAATCAAAAAGTAGTCGGTAATCTACAAAAAATTATGATAAATCGGCTTTCACTGCGATGTCCACATATCTTTTTTTCGCCATTATTGCCCGTACATATGGAGTAGTCAATCTACTGTTAACATCTATGAGAATATTCGAATAATCCAAATAATCATGATATAAAATTGCAAAACTGAATATTTCACATTAAAAATATACTCAAATAAGAATAAAGAATTGCACAAATGGCAATTCATTCAAAGGACAAAAATAGATTTGGACCAAAAAGGTAAATGAAATGATAAGTAGAGATAAAAGAAGAGTAAACAGGAATGCCTTTCGTAAAGGTTTAACATCTTAAAGGTATGCCGTTTGCGTGACACTGCTGTCCGAACCTTTCACTTTCTGGTTACCACTTGACGCGTCTTCTCTCCCCTCCAAAACGAACTTCTGCAACTTTAGCTTTTCTCTCCCCAGAATCCGACTTTTCTCTTCTACAAATACAACTGCTCACAATCTAACTTCAGAATGCCTTCCTTCCCCAAATCACTCCTCTTTTATCTCCAATCAGGAGCATCTCATTTGCATACCTCGTGGTCACCCTGTAGGCATATAAAGAAACAGGGCAGCCATTTTTGTTTCTTTCTTCTTCATTATGAACACGAGGTAAGCCACATAAAAACGCGGTCGGTCGTTCTTGTTTCTTTTTTCTTCATTTACACCACACGCCCCCCTGATCTTCGAGATCAATAGGATACTTCGTAATCCGCCATCCAAGCAGGCCGCCTCCTCTCACGTCGAGGCCTCTGGGGGACAACTTCTCGGGGGTTAACGTTTTCAGGTTCACTACAACGCGGGCCTAAGTCAGGTCGAGCAGCATCATTTGCTTCTCGGTGGCCCTCGATTTCCTCTTCTTCACTGCCCTCACTGCATACCGGCAATGTCACGCGACGCAGGTCTAAGATATGCCGGGGAATGCTATTCACCATCACATTGTTCTTCGACTGCAATCCTGTTACGACCCCTCTTTTCCAACGAGTGGTACACTGTGCATTGGGGGATTTCACCCGCACCTCTTCACCTACTTTGATAGTGGCTTCTTCACTCTCAATTCCTGCTGTTTTGTTGCACGGATGCCGCCACTTATATGTGAAAACGGCCCTATGAGGCACAGTTGTCTCATCTTGTTTGGTCTTCGGCGAGATGTTATACCAAAACACCGCCTCTATGGGTGATACGTTGCTTTTTTCCGCAGCGGCTTTAATGGTGCGATGATTCCTCTCCACTATTCCGTTGCCACTCGGCCGATACGCTGCTCTGAAAAATTGCCTTACTCCCCACTTATCGTACACCCCTTTAAAGGCTTCTGATCGGAAAGCGGGGCCATTGTCACTTAAGAGTTCCTCAACCGGCCCGCTCTCCAAAAATATCTCCTCAATGACCCCTCCGATCACCCATGCAGCTTCTGCCCTGATCTCTCTCCAGATGGCAAACCTTCCCGGTCCACAGTCGACCATCGACAGATTCAATTTGTGGCGATAGTGTGTCACATCAATGGCCAATCGCTTCCAGTCCTCCGCAACGTGTAGCTCTCCTGCTTCGTGTCTGGATGGTCCAGGGTCAATTGATTGGCACTCTCGACAGTTCTCCACCACCTCCCTAACCTCCTCCTCGGTGGTCTCCGGGTAAACCTCTCTGGCTAGGAATAACGTTCGTTCTCGACCAAAGTGGTGCATTTCGTGTGACTCTTTGACTTCTTCCCCTGCGCAGCATACCGAGGAGACCTCCTTTCCCTCCTGCAGCCAGGCCTTCTTCACGCGTGTCATCAAATCCGCCTTGTTTTTTTCTGACGGGACCAACACAACAGATACTCTCAACTGGAATTCCGCTATCAGGTCGGTGAGCGCTCCGAGTCTGCGCTTGATCAGCATTTCCGCAGCACCCCTGGTCTTAACTCTCTTATCGCCAGTTACTGCCGACCGAATCTACCGTTGCCGAATCGGTTTTGACTTCAATTATTTTCAATCCCCATTTCAGGGCCAGATTGATTCCTTTTATAGCAGCATCTAGTTCTGCTACGTTGATATGGGAGAAGTCGTTGTTTTTTTCTTAGCCACGCCGCATCCTCCACAGTTACACCTCCTATCTCTAGTACGACGCCCAATGCCAGGTTACTGACATCGCACCAAACCACACCCACGTCTTCGCCGCTGACATACCATTTCCCTTTCACTGGGTCCTCATTCCTCACTCTCGCAATGACTTCTTGTAGCATGTTCATGACCTCCTTCGTCACACGGCCCTCCCAGCCATCAGTGCCTGTTTGTCGTTTAATAAAGCTGCATGCTATGCTGAGCCAGCCAGCGATAGGATAGTGCCCGACCAGCCTCCCGCAGACTGAGAAGAGTTCTCGCCTCGTCAGCTCAGATCCGACTTTGGGTATTGCATTCCCTCGTTCGAAGACAAGGCTTTCTTTTCCATCTCGCCTTAGTTTTAACCCCAGCACCGCTCCTCCATTTAGGGTCTCCGCCGGTTTTGCAGTTAACCCATACTTCTCGACATGGCTTCTTACTTTCTCTGCTGTCACCTCTGCCTCCTCCACCAGGATGTCGTCAATGTACGAACTAGTGGCCTCCTCCACTTTACAGTCTTTGCTCAGCACTGTCTTCAGCACGGCAGTCATAATTTTGGGGGCTGAACTCAGCCCAAAGCCTAACCTCATCAGACAATACACCCGCCCCTTGTACCGGACCAGTTGGTACTGCCAGAGTTTTTCATCTACATGGATCTGCAGATATGCCGATTTCAAATCGACAATCTTAGTGGCCCGCTCCATTCTTCTCCATTTCCTCATGACCTCCTCACATACGTCGATCCCCGTTCCAGCAGAAATGATAAGTAGAGATAAAAGAAGAGTAAACAGGAATGCCTTTCGTAAAGGTTTAACATCTTAAAAGTATGCCGTTTGTGTGACACTACTGTCCGAACCTTTCACTTTCTGGTTACCACTTGACGCGTCTTCTCTCCCCTCCAAAACGAACTTCTGCAACTTTAGCTTTTCTCTCCCCAGAATCCGACTTTTCTCTTCTACAAATACAACTGCTCACAATCTAACTTCAGAATGGTATTTATTTTCAGAAAATTTACAGAAAAATTTGGCACATGGCCGAAGATGGGGGAGGGGAAAGGACGGTCTTCTCTGACTAGTGCTAACTAATCTAACCTAACTAGTTCCTACTTTCACTCTACTTACACCATAATACCACATTCATACTATACATCCATCAGCGTATACATCCTTCATCAATCACCATAAGAACATCATACCATGATAACCTAATTAAAACCCATAAGAAAGGGGGGGTTTGGGAAGATAAAAATTTTATATACAAGATACAAATGAGATATTTACAATGTTAGTAACAAAAGACCCCCCGTTGTTAAACTATGGCAGATGCACCGATTCGCCAGTCGAAAGGGTGATGCGGGTCCAAATGCTTTATTTAAAACACCTCTTACGCAAACTTCGAAAGGGAACCCGCATCTCTGGCGAATCAAGCGATCTGTCACCTAATTTGGGAGGGGAGTGGGGTTAAAAAAAAAAAAAAAAAAAAAAAAAACGCAGGGACAAACTTAAAAGGGGCCTAATGATCGCTATCACACACTAGCTAGGTTATGAACAAAGAAGCCTCTTGCCTATATCGTGACCTACTCTGGACTAAAAACGAGTCAGGGCTGACGTTCGTTCCTGTCACCCAAAATTCTTTCCCTAAGGAACATCCAAGAACCAGTCAAGACTTGCTTCTCTCACCCGACACACACGCGCAACTGACACCCACCTTTCAACAAAGTCTGACGGAGCGAGTCTAACTCTCTCGGCCTTGATACGATCCTTTAAATAATGACGAAAGAGTCGTATAAGGTCGAGGGGAGCGAAGTCCTCAGATCCATAGACCACTTTCATACGTGTGTTCCAGATAACACCTCTCATCACAGCTAGCAAGGTCAAACACAAATCTTTTCTGAGCTTATCCGTTGTCGGAGCCCAATTGCTACAGACATTAATAGGAACCAAGGTTAATGAGGATATGTTTAGTATGCGGACCATGAGACCTGTAACAAACTCAATCAGCGGTGCCACGATGCGACAATAAACGAAGGCGTGACATAAAGTCTCGTCCTCATCGCCGCACCGTTTACAAATAGGCGAATCCACCAAGCCAGCTGAGTGGAGTCTCTTACCGACCCATAGAGCATCTCGAATTACCAGCCAGGTCAGGGAAGCCTCGTCGTTAGTGAGGCATCCTGACCCAGGCGCCCAAGGCCAGATTGAGCGGAGCTGCTCCTTCGTCAAAGGGAGCCTCCCACCAATGACATCCGTTACGGATCCCCTCACTAAAACCCGATATAATGCCTTTCGGGACAACAGCAGAGTGTTAGAGAGGCTTTCCTTCACTCTTAAGAGGGACTTCAGTGCGCGCCGGCACTCGCGATAGAAGGGACATTCACCTCGGGGCAACCTGTGTGCCTCCCCCTCGGAGTAGTGCACCCCTCTCAAAGCCGGGAAGGCTTTCTTGGTGTCCTCCATCCAGAGGCCACCGTTTTCCCTATCTTGTGTACACATTCGATCTAGGTAGTAGAGCCGTAGCGTGTATAGCCGAATCTCCACGTTTGGCATACCTAGACCGCCTTCAGAAGGATGTAGGTAGCAGACATCGCGACAGACCTTAGGGGCCCTTCCAAGCCATAAGAAGTTGAAAAGAGCCCTCTGCAAATATAGCAGTGTATCTGACGGGATTGGAAGCACTGATAGACGATAAATAGCGATTGGATAGATGTGAGTATTACACACCTCCGCTCGCCCCTTTAATGAAAGGTTCCTACTGATCCACCGTGAAGCTGCAGACCGTACCGCTTTCAGAACCTCCGACCAATTTTTCTCCAGCTGGAGGTCAGGACCAAACCAGACGCCGAGTATCTTGCAAGGCCCATCGCTCCAACTAAAGGGCCCCTGAAGGGGC
The DNA here is from genome assembly GCF_053919585.1 of Euprymna scolopes. Lineage (NCBI taxonomy): Eukaryota > Metazoa > Mollusca > Cephalopoda > Sepiida > Sepiolidae > Euprymna > Euprymna scolopes. The sequence goes on along the minus strand of NC_136486.1, from coordinate 673,480 downwards.
ATACCCCTCCAGGCACCAATGCGCAAACCCGAAGACTTGTCGCAGTTAATTTTGGCCCCTGTTACCGTTTCATACAATCTGATTTCTACACCGACGACACTAATCTCAGCACTGCTCGTTACAAGCACAGTTACGTCGTCGGCATAGGCGGAGTACTTCGCCTGGGCATCCACACCTGGCAAAGTGATTCCGCGTAGGACCGGATTCACCCTTAGCCTGCGCAAAAATGGCTCGATCGCAAGCACATATAGCATGGGTGATAACGGGCACCCTTGACGAATGGAACGTGACAAACTGAAGGGTCTCGACCTCTTCCCATTTACTTCCACCATCACCACGGGGTTAGCATAGAGAAGATGAACCCAAGAGCGAAATTGCGGGCCAAAACCGGCCGCCGATAAAACAGCCCCCAAGTACCGATGGTCAACCCTATCGAAGGCTTTGGACTGATCTAAATTGATCAGCGCGGCCTCAGTGTCGACTTTTTCTATCATCAGGCGTATCGAGTGCAAGTTATCCTGGATTGTCCTGCCCTTCACGGCACACGTTTGCTCGAGGCTAATAAGACGCGCCAGGACAAGCTGCAGACGATTTGCGAGAATCTTGGCCAAAATCTTTAACTCAGCGTTAAGCATCGTTAAGGGCCTGAAATTACCTAACCCATCCCCACCATCTTTGCTTTTATGGACAAGTTTTATCACACCCATGGTAAAGTACTTGGGGATTGAACCGTTCCTAAACCATGAGTTAAACAAAACCGTCAGTAGAGGGACAAAGATGTGCGACAACCTCAAATACACTTCGTAGGGAAGACCATCGATCCCCGGTGACTTATTAAGGCCGACCCGCTTTAAGGCTTCAATGACTTCATCCTCCGTTATGCCACCTTCGCACCTAGCCGCTTCGGTCGTCGAAAGACGAGAAAAGTCAGCCAAATAGGTGTCGAATTGTTCTAATGACAGACCGGGTTCCATGGAAAAAAGCTCCTGGAAATGGGATCTAAACGCCTCCAGCACACCCTGGTTTGTGGTCACGGTACGCCCGTCCGGCAATATGACACGAGCGATGTGCCTATTAGCTGCTTGCCTAAGCTCCTCTGCACGCAGTTCAGCGGCCATGTTTGTTGCTTCCTGGGGCATTCTTTTTAACCTAGCCCTAATCGCTAAGGCTTGGTGCTCCTTTTCAGCAAGGGAGGCAAGCCGAGCCCTAATTATATTAACGCTAGCAGTATCCCCCTCCTCCACCGCCCGATCTAGTCTAGACTCTAGTGTCACTTTAGCTGCCCTAGAATCTAGATTGAGTCTTTTGCTAAAGTCAGCAGCAAAGGACCTAATGTCTTCCTTAACTTTTACCCACCACTTATTCCCAATAATTGCCCCCGTCAATTCCCGCTGTAGGGTTAGTAATAGCCCGTCACGGAAGCCTTTCACATCGAACAACGACGTGTTGAGCTTCCAGTAACCGGCTAATCTAGGCTTAGGTCTATCTAAGTTTACCCGTACACGAACAAGTCTGTGATCCGAGTAAACTATGTTGTGGAAACTTGGACAATCCAATACTCCTATGTCGACTCGCCTAACTAAGAACCGGTCGATATAGCTCGAGAGCTGTATCGAATCGGAGCCGCCTCTACCTGTCCAAGTCCACACTAAGTCACGGGGCTTTTCATTTCGGAATTTGTCGATAAGATCAAACTTATCCACAAATTCACGAAATAAAACAGCATCCCGATCTCTGTTAGTTCCCCTAGATGTTAACCCAAATCGATCTAACTCGGGATCCAGGACGGCGTTCCAGTCTCCCGCTAAGATAACCGTTCTGGAAACATCTATGAACTGCTCGATCCGCCGAAAAAAACCAGCCAGCTCAGAATGGCTATTGGGCGCATAAACCCCAATAAGACGTAATGGCCTACCCTTTATGGTAACATCCAAAACACATAGTCTTCCCTCCGGATCCAAGTAACACGGGTCACACGACGCATCTAGAGACCTTTTAACTAGCCAGGAAACCCCTCTCGAGCGAGAATTATAGTGCGCTGAGTAAGCCTCAAAGGTCCTAGACAGTGCACTCAAATGGTCACCAGGAATAAGGTGGGTTTCCTGCACACAACAGATATCCACTCCGAGGTGCTGCAGGTCCAAACTCAAGCGCCATTTGCGCGAGTCGGCCCTTAGCCCTCGGATATTTAAACTAGCAAGCTTGAGATCCATGGTGGTGCCTTAGGGTTGGGAACCAGGAACGAACATCGCGGTCGTGAGCATGCCGACGGCTCTCGTGAGGGAATAAGTACCCATCGCAGTATCGATGAGTCCGTCACGAGAGATACCGCCGACATGCAGGGGATAGGTTAGTTTTACTATCCTATACAGGGAGGGGTGCATTTTTACCGGGACCCTCCCAACGCAACATTTTTTTTAGATTTTTAATATCTGTGTCTTTAAATATGGCTAGGGGAGGGGAAATATTGAAAGCCTTATTTGCCTCCTCCAGCATTTGCCATAGGTCTTTTGCCTCTTCTTTTTTTTCTGATTACGGTTAGTATGCGTCTAGCTTTAGGGAAATTGGTGGGGATGTCTATTAGCTTCCCCCCTACCTCCCTGAAATCAATTAGTTTGCTGAGGTCTGCACCTTTAAAGTTCTTGTTATTATTTATGGCAGCTGAGTTTAAGATGCAAATATCTTTTCCAGGGAGGTAGAGGGTCTTTTTTTTGTGTTCAGGTGAGGGGGTAGTGTCCATGTCAGTATATGTGTTAGTAGGGTTAGTAGGGGTTTTTACTGGAGATACAGGAGGAGTATTATGAGGGGACTTAGAGGTGGCTGGTACAGGAGAGGGGGATTTATGTTTTTTAAGAGGACTTAGTGGAATTAGTTTAGGCATTTTGGAGGGGACAGGAGTTGTGACTGGAGGAGGCATTTTAAAAGGGGAAGGAGTTTTGGATGTTGCGGGGGACTGTGTAGTGATGAGTCTGGTATTTTTGGAAGGAGGTGACTTGCATGGGGATTGGAGTGTCTGTTTTTTGGTGTCCAGTTTTTTCTTGAGATTTACTATTTCTATGTATTTTTCTCTGCCTGGGTCGTGTTGCAGCATAGCCTCTTCTCTCATCTGCTCGAGGGAAACACGTCCGGGGGTCTTTTTCCCAGGGGCGATCTGCCATGGTTCTCCTCTGAGGGTCTCGTCTTTGGTGTTGGTTGTTTCGCTGGTAGTTTGGTTGGGTACACTTTTTGATGTGCTGGCTCCCAGATGCTCACCTATTATTTTCTTTGTGTTAGGAGTGGGCTTTTTTGATGGGCAATCTGATGTGAGATGTCCGATCTCACCACAGTGCCAGCATGTAGGTCGCCTGCCGGCCACTATGATGGGCAACTTTTCTTCACCCACCTCAAGGAAGAAGGGGATGCTTACGAAATCTTCCTTGTTCAGCAGTATGTCGAATGACCAGACCCCGTGGAATTCGTCAACTTCAATGTGTACCATTTCCCCAAACTTCAGGAAAAAGGCACCGAGGTGTTCGCCATCTACGTGGTGTGGTACATGGAAGACCGATACTGTCGTGCGTCGCTTCCCTAGGTATTCCGTCCTCAGGATGAATTGCTGGGTAATTATTTCCTTTTGGGAAATAGTGAGGCACTCTTGTGATGAGTTAAAAAGTGCACTCCAGGTATTGTAACCTTTGCACTTTATGACGCGTAAAGGTCTAAGTCCTGCGGTTGCCAGTAGATTGATGATTATGTCCACGGTTGCTCTTATTACTTTCTTGGTCTTCCTGTCTACCACAAATAATGTTAGGCACCTTTTCCTTATTTCATCCAATTTCGGGATGTTGACAATTAGTCCTGAGTCAGTAACTTGATCAAGGCATTGTTTTGCTTTCTCAACGAATTCAGTGACGTTAATATCGACTTTTGGGGGTTTTGTCCACGGGTTCGTTGTTGCAGCTGCGACGTTCTCCATCTCCATTGTGACGACAATAGGCGTTTGGCACGCCGAAGCGGCCATAGCCGAACCGTTAAAAAGACGGTTAAAAAAAGTCCAAGAAAAAAAGAAACAACTGTTAAAAATAACAGTAAAGACAAAGGGGGGGAAAAAAGAAAGCGTCGTGTAGAAAAAAACCGACGTTAATATAAATAAAAGGTATAAATCGCTGGTTGAATAACGCACAGGACAAGAGTCAATCTAACTTCAGAATGCCTTCCTTCCCCAAATCACTCCTCTTTTATCTCCAATCAGGAGCATCTCATTTGCATACCTCGTGGTCACCCTGTAGGCATATAAAGAAACAGGGCAGCCATTTTTGTTTCTTTCTTCTTCATTATGAACACGAGGTAAGCCACACAAAAACGCGGTCGGTCGTTCTTGTTTCTTTTTTCTTCATTTACACCACAAAGTATACATGTGTTTTCGAGAAATTAATATGGCGGAATCCTTAATTCCGGCCAAGGGGAATAACCACGATCCTTTATTTCCGGAAAAGTCAAAGCAATTTATTCGAACATTTTCTCCTTGAACAATAATTAAGTATGGAATTACAGAAGTTAAATTTAGTCTGTTCAGTACTAGGTTAAGAAGTCCTTATATTTACTTGGAAATCGCCGCATTTTGGACGATCTTCTCACTAACTCATAGGGATTTTGGTCCTCAGCGTCCACATCTTGGGGGAGCATGGATATTTTCAGGATTAGGTAAGGGATTCTTATCCTTCACGTAGTATTGTTTTCGTCAGTTGGCGGTTCTTTAGGGGATTCAGAGCTTGTAGGATTGTTTTCATTGTGTTGGTCTTCTTGATTTAAGGAGTTAGGAGCCAGGTCTCGCACATTGACAGTAGTTTTCGCACCAAAGGGTAGTCGTACATGAGTGTAGTGAAAAACGAAGAGCCGAATACCTTTGTAAAGGTTTTATTCGCAAAAGAAAGCAAGTCACAAATAGCGTTAATTACGCAGCATTTATAGTTAACGGAAGAGTTCATTCAAGGGATGAGGGGTTAGGGATATTACACTTTCCCCTTGAAGTTTTTTTTTTCGTTATTATTTTATTTATTTATTTTATTTTTCATTATTTTTTTTTTCTAACTTTTTTTTTTTTTCCTATAATTAAAACTTTTTTTTTCGTGCCTTACTTAGTAACGAAGTCCTGTTATTTCTCAAGAAATTTCAGTATTCTGCCAGATCTACGCAGCGGCTCGGTTGGCATTTCGCTCTCAACTGGTTCCCCACGGGTGTTTTCTTCTATATGTTCAGGATATTGTATACATTCGTTTTCACTCCCTGGCTTACTCACAGGTGGCATGCAACCATTCTCTAAAGTGTTGTCTCCATTAATTGTGTTGGGAGCCAAATCTCTGACGTTGACGGTAGTTTCAATGCCTGAAGGTAGTCGTACTTGGGCATAATGAGGGTTGATCTCCAGTAACGTCGCAGGTGTAACCGGGGGGGGTCATTTTTACTCGACCTAATATGATCTCTGACGTATACTTGGCCTGGTTTTGCCCACAGGGGAATAGAAGTACCAGAAGTGGATTTACGGTTATACTTAAATAGTCTATCATGAGGGGTCGCATTCGTAGCTGTGCAGAGCAATGATCGAATAGAATGTAGAGCATCAGGTAGAATATTTTCCCAGCAGGATAGTCTCATTTTACGAGAATGTAAGGTTACTTGTATGGCCTTCCATAGTGTGCCGTTTAGTTTCTCAATTTGACCATTGCCTTCCGGGTGATATCTACTCGTTTTCGAAGTCGCAATGCCTTTCCCATGTAAGTAATTGGTCGTTTCTTCCGATAGAAAATCAGTCGCTCTATCTGTGTGAATCATATAGGGCATACCAAATATCGCAAATAGTTGATTCAGGCATTGTGTGATCGTTGAGACGTTGAGCTTGTCATATCTTTACACGGAAATGCAAAAGGAAAACGCGAGTATTCGTCGATTATCGTAAGTAGGTATTTGTTACAACGTGTGGACGTAGGCAGTGGTCCCTTGAAATCCATGTTTAATCGCTGAAATGGTACTATTGCTTTTATGAGAGTTCCCTTGTTACCGGTGAAGAATTTGGGTTTTAAATACTGGCAAGACGAGCACAAATTAGTTACTCCTTTTATTTGATCGAGGGAGAAAGGAAAGTTTCTTTCTTTGCAAAAATGGAAGAGTCAGGTAATGCCTGGATGGCATAATTTACAGTGTAGGTCCCGAAGATCTTGTAAGGAATAAGTGAGAGCAGATATTCGGGAAAACGTATCAGCGACAACATTTTCTCTACCTCTCTGCTTTTCGTCCTTCACAATTTCCTGCTGCAGTTTGCTTCGTTGAGCGACAGCTACAATTCCCTGCTCACTCTCTTTCTTCCTGGCCAGCATCCTAGCCTGTGTAATCAACTCCACCACCTCCATAGTATTTATACCGGGCAGTTGCTGCAGAGCTATAGAAATATGGTCCGGGAAGCCATTGATAAAGGCTATCTTAACCATGTGTCGACGGCCTCCTCCATTTAATCCTGCTAGTCCCGTCAACCTCCTGATATTGTTGGCGTAAACATCGACAGGCTCTCCGGTCCACACCATACAGCTTAGTTTGCCATATGCCACAAACGGTCCTTCGGTAAATGCTTCCTTCAACTTTTCCTCAATGGCGTCAACAGACAGTCGATCCTCCTCCCGCATCTCCAGATATAAGGCCAGAGCATCACCATCAAGATACAGCGGTATTAGGCTGGCTACATTCGCGATGCCCCGCAACTTAGTGACAAGTTTAACCTTGGTCAGCCAGGTTATAACATCTCGCTCTCCAGAGAACGTCTTAAGCATTTCACTTCTGATCCTCTTTGCTTCCATAGTTCCCGCCGAAATAGCTTGTAGTGAAGTAGAAAAATATATATATATATAAGACACAGCTGTTCCTTCCAAAAGGTCGAGCTCTTCAACGTCCAAAAATAATTCACCGTCACAAAAAGAATTCGCCGTCACTTCTTCCAACCGCCGTTTCACTCTCTGCGCTCTTCACCCTGCTTAAAAAATACCGTTTATATGCTGCCCATTGCTCCACTTATGCAAATTAACTATCAACCAGAGCCATCTAGTTTTCCATTTCTCCAAACAGCCAATTTGTAAAGGGGGACAACTCAAACCACAATGAGCAATCTAGTTTTCCATTTCTCCAAACAGCCAATTTGCAAAGGGAGGCAACTCAAACCGCAAAATGCAAAGTAGCCCGACTAGTGATATTCCGTCTTGCCATTTTTATGTTGAATTGACTAATAAAATAATTCCCTGCTATCAAGAAAAGCAATACAATGCTACCCTTCATCTAGGAACACAATCTTGGAGTGTAGACGCGAGAATCCGTTAAAAAAAAGGACAGGAAGGATAACTCCCCAAAAGCCACCAGAGTAATATCACATTGCACACAGATTTGCTTTAAGTAAATATCAGAAAAAAATCATATTCTAAAATATGTCTTGTTAATGTTTACTCCACTATGATTTTCCTTTATTTCTACGATGTTGAAGCAGTTTGTAGCGTTTACCCCGGAACTAAAATTTGACAGAGACTTTTGAATCGTCACCGTTTCCGGAGAGCTCTAAAAAAGAGGACAATAAAAAACGGTGGCGCCAAATTCGAGTGCCCTCTCTTCCTCTTTCGCTCGCTGACCCTTGAGGAGTTAACACGCGCTACTGCTGTGTCTGTCACATGTGCGCGACACGCGCTATGCCAGTTCTTATAATGAAACCAAAAAAAACATTGTTCTTACCTTTCCACGCCACTTTTCACTCGAACAGCTATCCCAAAAGAAAAATATTTAATTTATCTCTTCTTTTCGACTTTACGCCAAAAAAAGAGAACATTTACCCAGTCAGTCAAGATTTCTTTCTTTTCTACGGACACAAAAGAAACCACATGAGTGTGATACACAAAAGGGTAAATAAAATTATACTTCTTTTAATAAGCCAAGTCTGACTATTTCCATTAATTTTTCTGAATATTTGTTTTTTATTAATGTTTATGAAAAATTATTTTTAATGAGCTGTTCGTCGTTTTGCCCGCCGAGCAGCTCACTTCACTGATGATCCCTTTTCGTCAGACTTTGGTAGAACACGCGAGGAGCTGGACATTCCCAATTCAGCAGGTTAAAGACTTTCAAACTAAGTTTTTCTCAACCCAGGCCAGGGCGGCAAACCAACCATGGTTAGTGATACCATATCGGCGACAATGGCAATACAGGCCGTTCTTAAAATTCCGCCTTTCTGGACACACAACCCGACGTTGTGGTTCGCCCACGTGGAAGCTCAGTTTTTCACTCAGCGAATTCACAGCGAATTAACTAAGCTGAACCACGTGGTGGCCGCACTCACGCACGAAGTGATGGCTGAAGTTCGCGACTTGATAATGGCACCCCCAGGATCTATTTCTTATGACACTTTTAAGTCGGAGTTAATCAGAAGAACAACCGACTCCCAACAAAAGCGTCTCCGGCAACTGCTGATCGAGGAGGAACTCGGCGACCGAAAACATCCCAATTACTGAGACGGATGAAACAATTAATGGGCGAAAGCGTTCTACAGCCGGACATCCTCAAACAATTATTTGTTAGTAGGCTGCCGTCTAGTATTCCGATGATACTAGCGTCTTCCAAAGACACCACCTTGGTCGAGGAATTGGCGGAGTTGGCAGACAAAATCATGGAAGTAACGGTTTCAGTAGCCCCGGTGCATGCACAGGCACCAGAGGATTCCTTTCCCGAAACCTCAGGTACCTCCACATATATCCGCGAAGAACTGGAGAGACAAGCCCAACTAATCCAAAACCTGAGTGACCAGATTCGTGATATGGAGCTCAGACCAAGCAGATACCCGTGTCCGAGCGGACAGGACCGTTCTCGACCACGAAGTAACAGTCGAAATGGTGACAGGCTGTGTCGATTCCATGCGCGTTACGGCGAAAAGGCTTTCCGATGCCGCAGGCCTTGCTCTTTCATGAAGAACGATAAGCAAGCGGGAAACGGCCAGGCCAGGTGGTAGGGGCGACCGATACCTCTGGCAGAAACCACATTTGTTGCACCCTTTACGTCACAGACAAGAATACTGGTGCACGATTCCTCGTTGATACCGGTGCAGAAGTCAGCATAATCCGCAAGGAACTGTTGAAAGAGAAACGTACCCCGTCGACTTTCAGTCTACAAGCCGTGAATCAATCATCTATTCCGACTTTCGGAGAAAAGTCGTTAACATTTAAAGCCGTTTCACAAGTAAGTCGGATTCTACCTTTTTAGGCGACTACGTGTGAAAAGAAAGAAAAGGCCTGAAGTTTTGTTCCAAGTTCTGCAGAAGGGCAGGTCCTGTAGAATCAGCAGAAAAGAAAGTCCTGTAAAGTCAGCAGACGAGCAAGTCCCAAAAAATCACACACACACTAAGGTACTCTTAAAGCTGCAGCAGTTCACCGATACGATCACACTGACGTCGATCCTAGAAAAGACACCCCCATGTTCCAAACACACTCCCTTTATCCTTCCGGCGTTCGTCCTCGGCCAATCCGCAGCCAAAGAACGGTCACGTGGGGCCCAGTGATGATCGCACAATCTACAAGATGAGGATGGCGCCATTTTGGAATTTCTTTCATGTTTCGGCCATGCACGTACGCACACCGTAGGAGCGTTCCAAGGTAAGGTATGACGCGCAGACACGTGGGCGCTTCCTCCCTTCATTTTCTTCGACTCTACAACATCAGACCTGGGATTCTGACGCACCTTCCAATGGATTTTTACTATCACGAAGCTGCCCATTCCAATTTTAGGAGCGGATTTCTTGCATCATTTTGGCCGTCAAACATGGCAAATTAATCGACAATAGCACTGGACTTACCGTGCAAGGGAAGATTAATAGAAAGATGACGATAAGCCCCGTCATATTAAAGGATGCTACGGACCCATACACAGACCTCTTAAAAGGTTTCCCTAATATAACTCGTCCTGTTTTTAGCAACGAAAGGGTTACACACGATGTTACCCACCACATCCAGACCAGAGGACCTTCTGTGAGCGCGCGCCCGCGCAGACTCAAACCTGACCGCCTGAAAGTCGCCAAGCAAGAATTTCAGCACATGTTGGATTTGGGTATTATTCGACCCTCCGACAATAATTGGTCTTCGCCACTCCACATATGCCCAAAAAGTCAGCAGGCGACTGGCGCCCTTGCGGGGATTATCGAGCACTGAACAGTCGCACGACTCCAGATAATTATCATATTCCTCACCTCCAGGATTTTTCAAGCTCTCTCCATGGTTAATCGATGTTCTCCAAAATCGATCTCGTCCGTGCATACAATCAGATTCCTGTGGACTCTGAAGATATCCCCAAAACTGCTATAACTACCCCATTCGGACTCTTCGAATTTCTAAGAATGCCCTTTGGACTGAGAAATGCTGGCCAGTCCTTCCAGCGATTTATAGACGCAGTCTTACGTTGATTACCATTCGTTTACGCATACATTGATGATCTACTCGTAGCGAGTTCATCCGAAAGCGAACACGTGCAGCATCTACAGCAACTGTTCCACAGATTGTTGGAATACGATGTTATTATCAACCCCAGCAAGTGTGAGTTTGGAGTCTTTTCGCTTTCCTTCCTGGGACATTTAATTGATTCGAAGGGTATCCGCCCTCTCCTGGAAAAAGTCCAATCCATTGTTGATTACCCGTCTCCCACTTCCCTTTTTTTTTCTTTTTTTTTTTTTTACACAGTGATCACCACTTATCAAGGCCCGGAAGCCACTCAGGGATAAGGGTTATTGCAAGTACATTACGTTAGTGAGGAGATTTGATGAAATGTTTACTTAAGGGGGCGGTTCATTAGGAATTTGTTAACATTGGACTTGAAGACATCCAAGTTGTAGTCCGGAGGGAAGCAGGCAGACGGAACAGAGTTCCACAGGCGTGCAGTTCTAAGAAAGAAGCTTTGTTCATGGAATCTGCGTTTTGATTTAGGCACAGATATTCCTCAGGGTGATAAATTTTTACAGGCGTTTCGTTCCTCACTGTGCCTTAATCGCACAGCCCTTAACGGATGTACTCAGGAACAAAAAGAAAAAAAATGAGACAATCACTTTGAACGGAACGGAATTACACTCCTTCACCCAAGTAAAAGAAGCGTTAATGGCTGCCACTATGTTGGTTTTTCCCCACCCACACGCTCCCCTATCCCTGTCAGTAGACTCATCTGATGTGGGCATTGGGGGTATTACAGCAGTTTGTAGACAACACGTGGCAACCACTATCTTTTTGCTCCAGGCGACTTCAGAATGCTGAGACCAAATATAGTACCTTTGGCAGAGAACTTTTAGCCACTTATTGTGCGGTCAAGCATTTTCGCTACATGCTAGAGGGATCCGACTTCACTCTCTTTACGGACAATAAACCGCTATCACATGCCTTGCTCGCCAAACCCAGCAAGCATTCACCCAGAGAAGCTCGTCATTTAGACTACATTTCTCAGTTCACTTCAGACATCAAAGGCACTGAGAACGTTGTCGCCGACACATTATCGCGCATGCACATTGATGCCATTCAGCCTACTGATAGTATCGATCTTAAACAGATCGCCGTCGACCAAAGAAATCATGAGAAGTTGAATAACTTGCTACATTCTGAAAGCCTATCGTTCAAACAGGTTCCCATACCCTTTTCTAGCGAAGTGATTTGGTGTGATATCTCAACCGGACATGAGCGCCCTTATGTTCCTCCCAAACATAGGCGAGCTGTTTTCTCTCAGCTGCACAGCCTATCGCATCCTGGCATCCACTCTACACAGAAGTTGGTGACGTCTCGTTTTATATGAACAGCCATCAATCGAGATATACGCGCATGAACCAGGAGTTGCATACCTTGACAAAAGTCTAAAATTCATAAGCACATTAAAAGCCCACTTTCGACCTTCTCAACCCCTGAAGCTCGCTTTCAGCACGTCCATATAGACTTAGTGCGCCCACTCCCACCCTCCAGAGACTGTACACATCTGCTGACTTGCATTGACAGGTTTTCGAGATGGCCTGAAGCCATACCCATTAAAGATACTTCTGCCGAAACTGTGGCCAAAGCCCTTATCACACACTGGATAGCTCGTTACGGGGTGCCTAACACCATTACAACCGACAGAGGTAGACAATTCGACTCTTACCTCTTTTCGGAACTGTCACACCTACTCGGATGTAAACACATACGCACTACTTCATACCATCTGGCGGCAAACGGCATGATTGAGCGCTTTCACAGGCAATTGAATGCGTCCTTGAAAGCATACTTCGACCCTAACAGATGGATGGAATACCTTCTCTTCGTTCGCCTAGGTATTAGGTCCACCATCAAAACGGACATTAGTCTAACCCCAGCTGAAATGGTCTACGGAGCCTCACTGACCTTGCCTGGGCAGATGGTCACACCTACCACCCCCGAACGCATGCCAGACCCGGCGAATTACACCTCCCGTGTAAAGGATTATATGGCAATACTTTTCAACATCGCGCCAAGAGCACAAGATGTACACACGCATGTTCCCAAGGACATGAACTCATGGACCCACGTGTTCGTCCGGAATAGTGGCGTGACTACCCGCCTCCAGTCGCCATATTCCGGCCCTTACAAAGTACTCAAGAGATACCCGAAATTCTTCATAATCGAGATTAACGGCAGACGTGATTCGGTCAGTGTTGATCGCTTAAAGAAAGCGATTTTTGACGATGATGTCACACACATGCAGAAACCAAAGACTATGGTCCGTTTCGACGACCCCGACTCATCGAGCACGACCATTTCTACCAGGTCGGGTAGACGCATTCAGCGCCCACACCGATTTGCTGTTTACACTCAGTGACATTCTGTTCTCCTTATCAACATACTGTCTAGTAGGGGGGTAATGTAGCGTCTATGCCGGAACTAAAATTTGACAGAGACTTTTAAATTATCACCGTTTCCGGAGAGCTCTAAAAAAGAGGAAAAAAAAACGGTGGCGCCAAATTCGAGTGCCCTCTCTCCTCTTTCGCTCGCTTACCCTTGAGGAGTTAACACGCGCCACTGCTGTGTCTGTCACATGTGCGCGACACGCGTTATGCCAGTTCTTATAATGAAACCAAAAAAACATTCTTCTTACCTTTCCACGCCACTTTTCACTCGAACGGCTATCCCAAAGAAAAATATTTAATTTATCTCTTCTTTTCGACTTTACGCCAAAAAAGAGAACATTTACCCAGTCAGTCAAGATTTCTTTCTTTTCTACGGACACAAAAGAAACCACATGAGTGTGATACACAAAAGGGTAAATAAAATTATACTTCTTTTAATAAGCCAAGTCTGTTAGTTTTTATCTATTTTTATTTCTATTTTATCCTCACAAAATGCCGCCGCTTGGTATGTGCCGTTCGTAAAATAGGGACAGATTTTTCCGATTTCAATACCTCTAAAAGTTCCGATTTTTGAAAAACTTTTTGGTATAAAATTTAAGATATTTTGTTAGTTTGTATTTGTTTTTATATATTTTTTATTTTCTATTTTTATCCTTTTAAAATTCCACCCCTGATATGGACCACTCGTAAAATAGGGACACATTTTTCTGATTCCGATACCTCCAAAAGTTCCGATTTTTTCAACCTTTTCGGTAAAAAATTTCAATTTTTGTTGCGTTTTATTTATTTTTCTATTTTCTATTTTTACCCTCTGAAAATGCCGCTCCTGACATGTGCCGCTCGTACAATAGGGACACAGTTTTTCCGATTCCAATACCTCCAAAAGTTACGGTTTTTAAAAAAATTTTCAGTACAAAATTTAAGATTTTTTTGTTAGCTTTCATTTATTTTTATTAGTATTTTATCCTCTCAGAATGCTACCCCCGTGGAACGTGCCGCCCGGAGCGGACAACCCCCCACCCCACCTTTGCTACACCATTGCATACTGGTTATATTAGGATGATCTCGCCATTACAAATGCTATTTTAATGAGGAGTGTGCAGAAGTGAGGCAGGCGGAAATATAAATAATCTATTATGGTCAGAAGAAAATGGAAAATGTAAACTGTGAGATAAAAGCTGTTTTGTAGCAACATCAATTAGAATATCAGCAAAATTATACAGAGTTGTGCTACTTGTAGAGAACAACATTAAGCCCAATATGAATACTACTTGAAACCACATGAATTTCAGGTTGGCAGATCATATTATATCCTATAATTGACTAATATTAAAATATCCCCTAGTGAGAAAATTAAAGGGCTTCAGTAGCCAAAAAATAATTAACCTCGCCAGGAAAATCTTCTGAGACCAGGGAATACCAAACAAATTGATCAGTGACTATGAACCTCACTATAGCTCTACCCTGTTCAAAAAATTGCAAGGGGATGGGGATTTGACCATTGCATATCATCTCCTAGATACCCTCAATCAAATGCTTTAGCAGAGCGCTGCATACAAGCCATAAAATCTGCAATGAAAAAGTAAAGTGACCCAACATTTCGCCACAACAGAAAAGATAGCAACTCGCTTGTATTAAAGACAGTCGTGCTGAATGTCTCAACACAACCAGCACATCCGAGACTTACCGAATATGCCAAAATAAAAAAGTGTATTGCATATTATTCAGATACCACTAAATGATCCTTAGTAGTTGTCACACAGAGATTTGTTGAACCTATATCATACATATTACAGATTTCATCTGGAAAATCACTTCATAGAAACTGCAGCCATCTGAGCGGAGATAGTTCTGCAGCAACGATGAAGCAAAGAACATCTGCACTCGCATCAGTGAAATACCTAGAATCCCATGGAGAAACGGCATTTTGGTAAAGTAACACACCACACGCCCATGAAACAAACAGCACCTCCACAACAAAAAGCAGACCGGTTGCAACTACACTACACAAGACATTCTACATTCATCATGGAGATCAACAAGCATCCTATAATAGAACCAACGTCGATGAGATGTTATTCAATTTTATTGGTCCGGATGCCCTGCATAATGCTACAGAGGAGCAGCTGCTGGAATATATTAAATCCGTTGCCGTGAAAACCGTCCATCCCGAGGTATACCGTCAGCAGTTCTTTGTAATGAGGCAAAGTGATGGGGAGTCTATCATATCCTTTATTTCCCGGTTGAAATCACAAGCGATGCTCTGCACTTTCAATTGTGGCAACCAGCAATGTACAATGTCATTTTCCGAAGACATGATCAAATCTCAAATCATTGCCGGATTACGGGACACCTCCCACCAGAGCAAAATTTTAGCAGAGATTACGTCCCTGCCAACTCTAAATGACTTAACTAGACGTCTCTTGACTCTAGAATCTACCGCCAGAGCATCAAATCACTTCCGACCAGCAGAGATCACCCAAGTGGCCCAATTTAAATCTGCGTCATCAAGAAATTTTCCACCACCAGACAAGACCAAAAATGATAATGGCAAATGCAAAGGTTGTGGACACAAGGCACACCCAAAAGGACGAAGACAATGCCCCGCTTGGGGCAAATCATGCCACAAATGTGCCAAAGAGAACGACTTCTCAACCACATGCCATGGCACAGCATCGTAAAATGCCATAATGGGAGACTACCCAAATGACAGCCAAGATGAAGATTCTTCGTTCATATCGACAATGACTGTGCAACCTAAATGACTAGAGGAAGAAGAGGGGATCCCGCATGGGTCATGGACCAACAACAAGTTCACACCAAGCCGACCAGAGCCACCTCCATTTTTCAATGTTACTATCACATTAGATACAAAGGCCCACCAACATCTCGGACGATTCAGACATATAAATATAAAACACCAACCCGTCCAATTGCTCGCTTTGGCAGACACAGGAGCTCAGACAAGTACAGCTGGTGTGGACTTATTGAACAATCTGGGGTGCACTTCTGAACATCTGCTGCGCACCAGACATCGGTTACCTGCCGTTAATGATGACAACCTGCCCATTGAGGGGGCCTTAATTGCCACGATGTCACTCGGTAAGGCAACATGTTCGGAGGTGATATACATCAGCCCAAGGGTTAAGGGCCTGTATATATCACAAACGGCCCTTAAAAAACTCAAAATTATCAACGACGACTTTCCAGCACAAATTAATAGTCTGGTAGCTACAACGAAGATGGACCACAAACCAACTGACCGAATGTTAGCCCCATGCGGATGCCCATACAGATCACCATGCCCACCACTGCCAGACAAGCTCCCGTTTCCTGCCACACCGGAATATCGAGGAGAGATAGAGAGCTGGACCAAATGCTATTTTGCCAGCAGTGCATTTAATACATGTACACACCAGAAATTGCAGACCATGACCGGAGAACAACCGCTTATTATCACATTCCTCGACAACCACCAACCTAAGGCTGTTCACAAACCAATCCCTGTCCCTCACCACTGGAAAGAAGCTGTCAAATCCTAGCTTGATGCAGACGTAGCACTGAACATCATTGAACCAGTGCCAGCAGGGACATCAACGACATGGTGTTCAAGAATGATCACCATGCCCAAAAAAGATGGCAGCCCACGTAGAACGGTCGACCTCCAAAATTTTTTTTTTTTTTTTACACAGTGATCACCACTTATCAAGGCCCGGAAGCCACTCAGGGATAAGGGTTATTGCAAGTACATTACGTTAGTGAGGAGATTTGCTGAAATGTTTACTTAAGGGGGCGGTTCATTAGGAATTTGTTAACATTGGACTTGAAGGCAACCAAGTTGTAGTCCGGAGGGAAGCAGGCAGACGGAACAGAGTTCCACAGGCGTGCAGTTCTAAGAAAGAAGCTTTGTTCATGGAATATGCGTTTTGATTTAGGCACAGATATAGAGTGGGGGAAATTTTTCACAGTGGATTCAGCTAGACGGGTGTTTTTCGTGAAAGATTGGCGAGGGGGGACCAGAGATTGGAGTTCAGACGAGCACCTGCCATGGAAATAACGATAAAACAAGGACAGGCTCGCAACGTCTCTTCTGTGGGAGAGAGGTTGCAGGGTAGAGAAAAGGGCATCCCCCACTAAGCCATGAAGTCTATTTTGTACTCTGTCAAGGCAGGATAGGCTGTCCTTAGCAGCTCCCGCCCAAATATGGCAACAGTACTCCAAAATGTAAACGCAATGACAAGACGAGAAACACACCACACACCCTCCCCATTCAATCTTGTCAATACGATACCCCCAGGAAAAAAGAAAACTATTCTGGATGCCTGGAACGGATATCACAGTGTTCCTCTGGCTGTAAAGGCACGGGATGCTACCACTTTCATAACAGAATGGGGCAGATACAGGTATTTGCGAGTCCCCCCCAAGGTTTCCAAGCGTCCAATGATGGTTACACAAAGAGATTCGACACCATTACAGAAGGTTTCCCTCGTGTTGCTCGCTGTGTGGACGACTCTATCTTGTGGGATGATGATATGGCACTATCCTTTTGGCACACCGTTAGATACATCATACTATGTGCTGAAAATGGAATAGTATTTAATCCAGAAAAATTCCAATTCGCAAAAGACAATGTAGAGTTTGCTGGCTTCGACATCAGCTTAACAGGGTACAAACCATCTCAAAAATTACTTGAGGGCATCAGAAACTTCCCATCACCGACAAACATTACAGGAGTTAGATCTTTCTTTGGTTTGATTAACCAAGTTTCATATGCGTTTGCTCAAGCACCCATCATGTCACCCTTCAGAGAACTACTGAAACATTTTACTGGGACGATACATTGGAACAACTCTTCCAGCAATCCAAGGAAACAATCCTAGAAAACACCCGGGATGGCGTTCGAACATTCGAAATAAATCGCCCAACATGTCTGACTACAGACTGGAGTCGAACAGGAATAGGATTTACCCTACTCCAAAAACATTGTGCATGCCCGTCCACAATGGACCACCGTTGTGGGCCAGGACATTGGAAAGTTGTATATGCTGGCTCCCGATTCACTAGACCTGCTGAGAACCGGTATGCACCAATTGAAGGGGAAGCTTTAGCTATAAAGTTTGGATTGGAAAGCTGCAAAATGTTTGTTTTAGGCTGCCCCCACCTGATACTTGCTATTGATCACAAACCCCTTGTGCCGATATTCAATGATCGTAGCTTGGACGAAATAAAAAATCCCAGGATTTTAGATATCAGAGAGCAGACCCTGATGTACCAGTTCAGGGCCATATCAATACCAGGCGACGCCAATGGTGGAGCAAATGCCATGTCCCGTATCCCTACACATACCACCAAGGTCGCAGCAGCGGAATTGGATAGCATGGAAGAAGCGTTGCAAGCTGGAATAGAATCCCGATACAACCAAGAAACATCTCCTATCAAGATGGTGCGCATACAGCAAGAAGCCGCGATGGATCACCAATACATGAACCTCGTGGAAACAATAGAACAAGGATTCCCTGAACACAAGGATCTTCTACAGCCAAATATTAAAGAGTTTTGAAATATGCGAAGCGACCTATACACAGTTCAGTCTCTAGTATTCAAGGAAGGCCGCATATTAATTCCAAAAACTTACGTCGCGAACTCATCGACCAACTCCATGTTGGCCACCAGGGGGTCAACAGTATGAGAAGCAACGCCAGACAACGTTTTTTGGGCCTGGTATGGGAGCACAATTGCAGAAAAAACGCAAGCAGTGCAAGCGCTGTAACGAAATTGCCACATCAAACCATAACGAACCTGCAATAGAGCCTGTCCACCCAGAATACCCTTTCCAGTCGACAGTAGCAGATGTTTTCAACATGGCGGGACGGAAATATATATATATGCTGACATATAGTCAGGTTGGACAGAGGTATCTTCAATGCAACAAGACGCCAGGATCTCCACAGTATGCAACATCTTACGCAGGTATTTTGCGAATTATGGTGTGCCGGAGGAAATTGCTTGTAACGGTGGA
Source organism: Euprymna scolopes (assembly GCF_053919585.1). Classification (NCBI taxonomy): domain Eukaryota; kingdom Metazoa; phylum Mollusca; class Cephalopoda; order Sepiida; family Sepiolidae; genus Euprymna; species Euprymna scolopes. The sequence goes on along the minus strand of NC_136486.1, from coordinate 654,581 downwards.
CCCTCATACAACTCTGATGAGTGGAGGACATTTCTCAAAACATGGGGCATATCCCTCCGAGTCTCGTCGGCATATTATCCACAAAGCAATGGCAGAGCTGAGGCAGCTGTCAAGCATATGAAGAGGATATTAACAACAAATGTTAGCCCCAATGGTTCACTGGATACGGATGAAGTGGCAAAAGCACTGCTACTCCATCGCAACACACCACCACCTGACATAGGTGCGTCACCATCAGAACTTCTATTCGCTCGTCCCCTGAATGACCACTTACCAAACCCCACAAAATTTCGCCGTGAATGGTTGGAACTCGCCGACATGCACGAGAGGGCCATTAACCAGCGTTTCCTCAACAACATGAAACACACTGAAAACAGGCAACAACTCAACCCACTAAGAATTGGGGAACATGTGTCAATTCAAAACCAACATGGACACAAACCACTGCGCTGGGATAACACCGGCACGATTGTTGAAACTCTCCCCCACAGACAATACCGTGTATTAGTTGATGGCAGCAGAAGAACCACACTCCGAAACCGCCGTTACCTTCGCAAAATAAGCACGAATAGCCGCAACCTGGCTCATGATGACACCCTACCAGATGACCTACCAAACAGAATCAGGATCCATTCCCCACAGTCACCTACAAACTCAAACCCAGTACGCCCAGACAGCCAACAACACCCTCAAATACAAATAACACCAACCCCACCTTCCACACCAGGTACTCAAATAAAGAACGAACCCCTGAAAATGACAGATACAGGGCAGAATGAAAGATCTGTAGCTAGGTCTCGACCTATTCGTAACAGACGATTACCGTCTAGATTTAAGGACTTCCAGCTTGGATGATAATAATAATAATAGTGGTAATAATAATAATGATAATAATAATAAAAAAAGACTTTAAATAAAAAATAAATAAATAAAAATAACATGTAAACATAACACTGAGTTATGTACCCTTAACCCGAGCTCTCCAGGAAGGAGAGAGAAAAAGGGGCTGTCATGGCGGACCCAATAGAGGTACACATGTACGTCGCTTATCGAGGCTAACTACTGTGTCTTGTTGTCTTTCCCTTATGAGTGAAGTCCTTCCCTCATAATTATACAATCCTTTCTTGATGACCTCAGTGCAATCACTCATCACGTCAACTTTGATTTTCACCAGTAACTCACTCTGAACATTTGAACTTTATCACCTTTGTGGTTAGAAGCAAGAAAGAGAAGTATTACCGTGGGTGCTCAGCGAGTGAGTTCAGGCGAGGAAGGAAGAACAAACATGGCGGCCAGCATTTTTATTTCGTCCGTTCTCGCGTAATCTCGTGTGTGCGTGAAGATGGAAAGGATAAAACGCTGTTCATTTCTCGGTGCTAGGAGATTATTCCCGATCAGGCAGGAGAGAAGGCACAGAGAGAGTAGAGACAGAGAACTGTAGCGATAATATTTCTGGATCATTCCGTTTGGGTATTTTTTAGGTGACCCCCCCCCATTATACTTCAACCTTATTGACTCTCCTGTTGAATCAGCACATGCACACATAAAAATACGTCAACACCACAACGTCATTCTTCCTTCTTGCTATGTTAAATAAAAAAACCTATTATTAATTGTTATATCCGATATTTGTTGTGATAACTGATTTTGACATCTCTTTTTGATAGTTTGATTGCGTCAAGAGTAGAAAAACATACCATTAATATTGGAACACCGGCGATAATTTCCGACAAAGGCTTATTGGAATAATCGTGATGATACTCTTCGTTGATCTGGTTCCTATGCGCAACAGTACATCTCTAAATATAATCTTTATATCCGACAAACCCACAAAAATTCTGGAAAGATTTATTGGATATTTTTCCCTCATTGCACGGAATTTTTGTTTCGACAAACTCAATTTTTTAAGCGGTTTGTGTGTAATTTGGCATGATCAGGATCTATAAAATTGAATTTGTGTTTCACAATGTTATGTTGTAGGGGTAGAGCGTTAGATTATTCGAATTACTGGCAGTACGTGGTTAAAAAAACATAAATTTCCTTCCCAAAAGAAAAAAATTTAAATAATAATAATAGCTTAGTACGGATCGTGTTGTTTTTAGATAAACTGTTCAGGTTATATTCAACTGTGCGGTATATGTTGTTTATTAAATAATAGGTGAAAGTACAGAATAATTTTCCAAAAGCCTTGCTCTCCATGTTAAGCATGACTTACTAAAAAATAACGTTATTATTTCAGCATAGTCCATATTGTGCACGGCCTGCACGGGTACCAAAAAGTCAAATTGTTATTTGAAGGAAAAAGGTTTGTTTTTTTATTTCGGATCTATTTCTAAAAAACTGATTTTATTTTCACAAATTGAAAACAAAAAAGACAGATTTTTTTAATAGTAAATCGTTTTCTATAAATTCTTAAACACATCTTGAAAACACGGTTGTAAAATAACGGACAATTAAGAGACGTCACGATCGGCAGTCCTTTTGAGTGGAAAATTACACATTTACCGGCGATCAAGAATAGTAGACGACTCAAAGTCCGCTGGAAGCAGTATTAGATAAAATCTTCAAATTGGTATAAAATGTTCTGCTTACTAAACCGAACTTCTTGTTTATCAGCGAAACCTTCTCTACAGTCAGATTTCTTTTCTTTTAGCAGATTATGTGTTGTAAAAACCCAACTATTTTAAAATTTAAAATTAAACACCAGTTTTGCATATGAATTGAACATAAAATCATTAACTTTCTTAGACAATTGTCTGTCTGTATAGTCATGTGAGTGCAAATAGCCAATATTTTTATTTGGAATACAAATTCTGTCAGTGATTTTTAAGGCGTTGGCCGGAATCGCTACCACTAGACTAAGGTCCATGACGTCATAGTTCTTCCAATCCTCCCCTAAGTTTTCTACTTATCTGGAATCCAGATGCTCCCTTAAAAAGAATACGATATATCTTTAATTTAACTAGAACTGTTACGTGTCATCCACATGCATTTTCAGCTACCAATCGAAGTTCTAAAGTAATTGATCTCAGGGCGGTTTGCGTCTTCATACAGAATGGCCTAAACAAAACGTGAATCGCATTTTTAGGATGGTTGGAGTGATTTACCTGAGAGCCCTCATTGACAAAACTATCGAAAAATTAATACTCGGAATTTGAACTTTTGGAAGATTCTGTTAAACAAAAATATTAAAAAATTAATAACCGGAATCTTTCACTATTTGAGTTCTCATATGTGATACTAAATTTAATTTTCTATAAAATGAATATCCACGCACACAATGTGAGTTCGTATGTGTCATTAAATTTGATTTTTAGAATTTTACAAGAATGTGGCTTTTCCGTTTTTGTTTTAATTTTTTTATCACTTTGTTTTTTCCTGGAGATGAGGTATTCTACCGGATGCCAAACATTATCTCATTAGTTTAGTTACTCCAACCGAGAAATCTTGTTAAGATTCTAATCGTTCCTTTAAGTGATATTGTTTGTATTTCTTTTACACTTGGTTCACCGGTTATATTCGCCAGATAGTTTTTGAAATTCTTTTCATTAGCCCGGTTGCTCCTATAATGACTGGTCTGAGTGATACTTTCTTAAGACTCCAGTTTCTTTTCATGTCGTACATAAGTCCTTGGTATTTTCTCCCTCTCTGCTTTGTTAAGGCCAGAATCATTAGGGACGCTTACTTCAACTAGGGTTGCCACATTCTCCTTCTTGTCCTATGTCAGGCTTAATAGCCCCATTTTCTAGGTATGTAGCTGTAGGAATTTCGTAGCCATAGTGGATTGTGTATGGCTTATTTCCAACTTCTTTCTGGTACATGTTCCCAAGATTTGATATTCAGGTTTTTACAGATTTTCCAGGGGAAATATTTACATATTCCAGTGTGTTGCATTGTATAATAGCCGTTCCCCGACAGGACTTTACTACTGGGTTTCAGGTGGCTCACACTCTCTACTTCTGTGTTGCAGAACCTGCACTTGTTATTGCTGAGACCACTCATTTTTTAAAAGCATTGGTCATCAAGCCTTGATCTTGAGCGGTCATTATCATTCTCTTCTTATCATTGTGAAGAGATCCTTTTTAAGCCAATCTACAGAGCCTTCTTTATCTATATATTCTTTATCTATATATTCTTTATCTATATATTCTTTATCTATATATTCTTTTTCTATATATTCTTTATCTATATATTCTTTATCTAGATATTCCTGTGATAGTTCATCTAGGAAATACTTTGCACGCTGTTGGTTCGCCCATTCTTCCACTTTTTTGTCATGAAGGTCTTAGTGTCTTTTTGCCAACTCTTTTGGGCTATTTCCGTTGTGGGATTGCTTTCTGTTTATGTCTCATTTGTAAGACAGTCTTGTGCAAAATGTTAGGCCAGTTTGGTGATGGAAGTAGTTCTACTGACTCTCTTTTCTTGGTGTTCATATACCATTTAGAGGTTTGGATTCTGGGAGCTTATCAGATATTTCCCGGTGCTCACAATAGTGGCTCGGTGTTGATGCTTAATCCCTGACAAAACCATACTTCCTGCTCCTCTTGGTAGATAGTTTTGCTAGACACTGGTTTCTGTATATTACTCGGTATAATGTTAACATTTTTCTTGTTTTAGTGTCTAGCCTGTTAATTTCTTTCTGTGGCCAGTCAACAATACCAAAGCTATACGTCACCACTGGCATAGCTAGTTGGTTGATGGCAGTCACTTTGTTTTGTTTGTCCTTTCTGTTTTGCAAATTTTTCTGACACGGCGCACATATTCTTTGCTTATTTTTCTCTCATTCTGCTATGCTGAATTGCATCGTTTTCCTCTGTGCCAAGATATTTGTATTTTCCTGCTCTTCTAGGTCTCTTATCTCGGTATCTCTATAAAGTTCTATATTTTCTATGCAGATCTTTTTTCCAGTTCTGATAGAGAACTTGGCACATTTATCCAGACCGAATTTCATACCGATATATTTAGAGAAGGTATGTACAATTTGTAATAGCTCACTTAATTCGGCATGTGAACTGGCCTATAGCTTGAGGTTATCCATGAACAGCAGGTGGTTGACTTTTATTTAGTTTTTGTTGGCGACCCTGTCTCAAGTTGTAGGCACTCCCACTTTTACTTAGTAATTTGCTTAGTGGATCTATTGCCACGCAAAATAATAAGGGAGATAGATTATCTCCTTGAAAAATTCCTCTTCAGATTTTTGTGTCTCGAATTGTTTATTTTCCATTATTGTAGTTCAAAGTCATGGTTGTTTGACATATCTTCATACGCATAGCTATGTTTTTTTATTATCAGATAAATGTTATATAGATCAAGGCATTGCAGTGTCCATATACACTATCATATAGCTTTTGATAATCGATCCAATCCATGCTTAGATTTCTTTGTTTCTTCCTACAGTCTTCAAGAATAGTTCTGTAAATCAGCAACTGATCCTTGGTACCTAAGCACTTCCTCCTGCATCCTACCTGTTCTTTTTCAATGTATGCTCCTGAGGAAATGATCATGAATGCTGTCTCCAACAAGGCCAGTGAAGAGTTTGTAAGTAGTAGTGAGGCAGCATATTGGCCTGTTCTTGTTAGACCGTTATGTCTCAACTGTTTTAGGCATGAAGATCGCATTATCTTTTAATGGTCATGTTGGTGTGGCTTCCTCATCCTTCATCAGTCTAGTGAAGCAAATACTATAATGAATATGGAGGGCTGTATGTTTTTTAGTCAGAAATACAAGTTTTCAAGTCCAGATTTTTTGTTATTCTGGAATCTGTCCCAGTTTTGTTTGACCATTGTAGATGTTACCTTTGGTTCCGGTATTTCTGGCTTGTTTTCATTTGTACTAGCTATATCCAGGATCCAATTGACGTCTAACTAGCTAAGTCTCTCATACTCAAACAGAAGCCTCCAATGCTCTTCCTGGTCTTGCTTTTTGGTGACTCTTCTACAGCGATCTTGTCTCATAAGGTTTCTCCTCAAAGTAAGTCCTCATGTGTCGTTAAATTTGATTATTTCGAACAAGAATATCCACACACTTCAAAAAAATGTAGCTTTTCCCTTTTTTAATTTTCTTCCTTTGAAGATTGTAATACTGGGTATGGGGTAGCCAAACCAGCTGCCAACATTGCCCTGCTTTTTTATTGAAACCAACAGAGAGCTTTTTTAGTATCCTCGATGTTCCCTTGAGTGTAATTGTCTGGCTATCTTTTGCACTTTGTTCAACAGGAATATTAGGTAAAACTTCAGGTTCTTCTTCATAAGCCATGTAGCACATATAATAACTGGTATAATTGATATCTCTTTAAGATTCCAGTTTCTTTTCATATCACACATGAGACCCTAATATTTGGTCTGTTTCTACCTTTCAGCTTTGTTCAGACCTCCGTCATTAGGAATAATTACTTCAACCAAGAATAAAATATAAATACGTCAGGTTTCACAGCAGCATTTTCAAGGTAGGTAGCTGTAGGGAGTACATGATCGTAATGTATGTAAGTCATTTCCAACTGTTCTTTCAGGTTGAGGTTACCAGGATTTGCTGCTACACTTTATGTTTAGTTTTTTACAGATGGTCCAGTGCAGGTACTTACATACTCCATCCTGTCTGACTGTGTCGTAGCAATCCCCCAAAAGAACCTTGCAACTTGATATCAGATAACTCACACTTTCCAATGCTGTATGGCAGAACCTGCATTTGATTTCATTAGTGATATCTGCCATTTTTTTGAATGCATTGGTCATCAATACCTGGTCTTGAGCAGCCATTATAATACTTTCCTGATCATGTAGGAGGGATCCTCTCTTGAAGCAGTCCAAGGAACCTTCTTTGTCTATGTATTACTGGGAGAGCTCTCCCAGAAAATACTCTACACGCTGACGTTGGTCCCTCTCTTCAAGGTTCCTCTTTTGGAAGGTCCCGGTATATTTCTGCTGGCTCTTTCTTGCTATTTCTGTGTGGGATATCATGTGGCATTAAATCTGATTTTCGAGAAAAGGAATATCCACATACTTCACAAGAATGTGACTTTTCCTTAGTGATAGCTCACATATCAAATTTAGCAAGGCATATGGTCTTGCTAAATTTGATTTTTGAAAAAAAGAATATTTACACACTTCACAAGAATATGGCTTTTCCCAATGTGAGTTCTCATATGTTACACTAACATTGATTTTACAGAACAGGATTATTCATACACTTCACAAGAATGTGGTTTTTTCCCCAATGTGAGTACTCATATGTCTCAGTAAATTTTTCTTAGAAGAACAACAATATCCACACATTTCACAAGAATGTGGCTTTTCCCCAGTGTGCGTTCTAATATGTCGAATTAAATTTGATTTTGCAGAACAAGAATATCCACACACTTCACAAGAATGTGGCTTTTCCCCAGTGTGAGTCCTCATATGTAACACTAACGCTGATTTTTGAGAACAGGAATATCCACAAACTTCACAAAAATGCGGTTTTTCTCCAGTGTGAATTTTCATATGTCTCGCTAAATCTGATTTTCGAGAAAAAGCATATACACACATTCTACAAGAATGTGGCTTTTCCCCAGTGTGAGTTCTCATATGTATCGCTAACGTTGATTTTTTATAACAAGAATATCCACACACTTCACAAGAATGCGGCTTTTCTTCATTGTGTACCTGCATGTTTCAATACAATTGCTCCTAAAACAACAATGTCAACATTGTTATTAAACTATTGCTTTTTGTTTTCTCTTTTTAGTATAAATTCACAGATGTTAAAAATTTTTAGAAAGGACACCTACTTTTCAAAAGTATAGTATTTATCTGATGTTACGCCGGTAAGAGATATTTTACTGCTCTGTTTTTAGTACCGGATAAAATATTGTCTATAAAAAAAGCCACAGGTTTTTTTTTTTTTTTTTTTTGCTATTTGTCATTCTATCTCTTAATATCCTTTTATTTATTTGGATATTAAAAACATTCCACAAATATAATGTTATCTTCGATATATGTAGTTTTCTCCATTATTTTAGAAAATTTGTTAAATAGTAGCATCTCAAGAAATTATTTTCCTACAGGTGTTACTGTTGCCTTCCACTCAAGGCAATAATTATCTATAGAATAATTATAAGAAAACGAGGACCCATTAAAATTCAATGACGACATTAAATCAGGAAAATCTGTAAATAAAAAAATGAAATTCAATATTTTTAGTATCGACATTCACATATTAGTATTGTTTTTTATGGTCAATATGATTGGATTAACCTCACAAACTCAAGATTAATTTAATCCAAAAGTTATATAACACATTAGAAAAAGAATCGGATAGATTCTAATTTGACACATGAAGAGTCTATAATCCAAATTACTTAGAATTTTTATATGATTTCCATCGTGGTCAGAAAACAGAAAACATTGATTATATAATAAGCTCTCTCGCCCTGATAGACGTATGAGGTTCTGGTCATAAGATTCTCTACTGTTTAAGTAGTGCTTGAATCGTTTTAGAAATTTTAATCTCAGCATCGAATTGCATTGTAATTCAATCTCAGCATCGAACTGTATTGTAACCCGCAGCAATAGTGAGTATGGATTCTGGAAGCATGCTCCCGGCTGTCGCTTTTCTTTTATATCGTTAAGGCGAGCTATTATTGTTAGTTACACATTTTTTAACTTCAGTTTGATATTTGAAACGATATGCAACCTATTTACCTTGTCGTATGTTTATGAACACAAGGTTACTTTGCAATCTATATTTGTATCTCTACAAACGCCTCCCAACACTCTTTAATCCGCCATCAAGTTCACTAGACGTCAGCATTTTGGGAAATTATATTATAGTCTATTCTCAATAAATGGCGTGCCAATGTAGCTACGACTGTATGAGAAAGCTTTTACTGTTACATTTGTAAAATAAATTGATGTTTACAGGTTTATTACAGAGAGACATAGTTCATATCATTCACAAACTATTCTAGTGGAAAACATTATTTTCAAATTTTAGTCCACACTCGTTTTAAGGTCGATGCCTAAGCTTTCTAAATGCTTAACTGGCTGTTGCAATTCGATTAGTATTCTCATCGTGCAGTGTGCAGGATGTATTGATTTTGCTTACCAGATGGGTAAATTATTTCATATATTTCTATTTTTACCCATCCACATGGAGAGGAATTTCAGGAAAGCGATGTACATGTGCATTCTGTTTCACTCAAAAACATCGTTTAGTATTGGCTTATATTATATATTACGTCTGTTTTTAACGATAATAAAAAAGATGAACAAGTGAGTGACTTCATGAGATATTGCAACGAGAGCATCAGCAGCAGCAAAGAGAAGATTTCTGACGATAGTTGTTTGGACGAGGGGTTTTGCCTCACATTACAGGGTTTAAAAGGGCCCTTCAGTAGGTTTGAATTGAAAATCAACACTTGATGAGGAATGAACAAACGTATGATAGATCATTACTGAAACTTAATAAATCTAAAGTAAACAAAGCTGGCGCCATAACACATCCTTGTTTGGTATTGTTGCTGATATCACAAGAATCGTATGTGACACCATCAGACACAACTGAAGCTTTAATATCCTCAACAATGTATATAATGAGGTTTAACATAGGAAATCCAATTTTTGTTTAGACAATAGGTTTTGCCGCGAATCGCTGGTGCTGAATTTAAATTATACACCTGAATAGGAGTCAAAAAATGTATAATTGGACATCACTGAAAAACAAAGCCAATAAAACCGGGTCTATTACACATCCTTTTTGGTTCTATTGGTGATATAAACTTCACAAAACTGTTCTATTGACCGAGTTACAAGCCTTTATAATGTCTAAAAAATATGTGTATAGAAAAAGAGAAATGAAAGAAATGGATTTTTTTTATTTTTACTTTAAAAAGTGTGAATAGAAAGTCATTTCGTAAGTGTGATTATGATGTTTGCTAAAAAAAAAACGCAGACATATGTACATAATAATAAATATACATATAAATAAATATACAAGCAATATGTACCCGTTAAAAAGAGTTTTTTTTTAATTAAAACAATGTCAAAAGGTCAGGACATTTTCAGTAAATAAGAAAGAAACTAATGTGCATAAAATAAAAGTAAAAGTTAGTCAATAGTAATTTATTCCCGCCTTAAAATAAGCTTGCAAAAAGTGTTTTTTTTTAATATACAAAGCAAATGTTTTTTAAAGTGATTTTATTGGATGTTTTAGTTTATTTTTCATTTCAGTAAAAGTATTTGTCATGGTTTTTGTGAATACATCAGCTATACTTTGTTCTGATGATATGTAATTCAAAATAATGGATTACTTTTTCACCTCATTCCTGATAAAGTGGTATTTAATATCTATATGCTCAGATCTTTGGTGAATTATTGTGTTCTGTGCTAAGACTATGCTGGCTTGATTATCACAATTACTACAGGGTTTTTAGTTAATTCTGGTTCTAGAACAAGTTTTAGGATATTTTTCAGGCAAAGTGCTTCTTGTGCAGTATGTGTGAGCGCAATAAATTCTGCCTCACACGTAGAGAGATACTATCTGTTGCTTTTTAGATTTCCATAAAATAATAGATGCATATTCTGATAGTATGAAACAATATCCAGGGATACTTTTTCGATCTTGAGCGTTTCCTCAGTCTGAATCTGAAAATCCTTCTAATTCTAGGAGACGTTTTGATTTTCTAAATACCAAATTCTGTCCCTTTAGTTCCTTTTTAATACGAAGGGATTGTTTAGCTCTGTTGAAATCCTTCATTGTCGGTTTTAATAATTTCTGTGATAGTTTTGTTACTGTGCAGCACATGTCGGATTTTGTAGCAGTCATAAAGTAGATAAGACTTCTTATAATTTCATGGTGTAATTTATCGCCTATTATTTAAGATTCCGTGTCAATTTTTTTTATTAATATCTTTTTCGACTAGTGTAGAGCGTTTCTTGCACTCTCCCATTTCAAATTTTAATAGGAGTTTATCAATGTACCTAGATTGATTCATCTTAATAAGTCCTTTTCATGAGTTATTTCTATACCCCAAAACCATGATATTTTGCAAAGTGTTGGTCATTTAGAATATTTTATTTAATCTCTTCTTAACATCGGTCAATATTATGTCACAATTTGATGAAATTAAAATGCCATCAACCCATAAAACCCAAATCAGTAGTTTATCGTCTTTGTTTTGGGTATGTAAACAGAGGTCAGCTGGGCATTGTTTAAAGTGTTGTAATATAATCATGAAATACTGTAATCCAACAAAGCCTCTAAACGCAATTTTTGTTTTTTATTATGAACCTCGATAGAGGGATAATATAAATTCCACAGTCTATTGGGGCATTTAAATTTATGTAGAAACCGTTGACTAAATCAAACAATTAAATGTTTCTAATAAATTGGCATCAAAATGATTTAATATTTATGTATTATTCCCGTATGTCACGAGTGAATCTGTTTCAATCCCCAAAATGGCTTCATCATTAATGAACCTGGTTTAGTTGTGGAAAAGGCTTAAACATTGTACATCAGTTTGAAATCGCCTTCATTTCTTTTACTTTTTGAGGAAAAATTTCAAATATGTTTTTAACGAGCTGAACATTTTTAAACCCTAACCTAATGCTTCAGACGTACAGTGTTGTATACCTTTTTAATTCTTTTCAAATGAGACTGACACATGACTCTATAGTAACTACGTAAGTACAAAATGCTTTAGATTTGTATGGTGACATTTACCTCAATATAAAGGCTTGTATATTGTTTTGGGGCACCTTTTTAGTATTTATACACTACTTTATAACAAAAACCAAACACAAGGCATTAGGGGGCATACAAATAGAACATTCCAAGTGTGTTATACCACGATATGTTTGTTCACATCATATTTAAATTTCTTCAGGGTCATTCTGTAAATGAAACAGGCAGCAGGAATAGAATCACACCACATTTTATTAACTACTTTTCTCTTATCTTTGTGGTTAAGTAAAAAACAATTAAAGGGAAGAAATGAAGAATAAAAACCCCATGAATAAAAAAAAAATAAGCATGGAATAAATAAAAATCTACAGAAATTAATTTTAAAAATGTAAATAATAGAACAAAATACATTAAGAGAAAAGAAAAATTATGCAAGTGAGAAAGAATGCGATAGATAGAAATGTTCAAGCTTTCGATCTTTTGAACAAAAAAAAAACAATTGGCCCGTAGTGAGCTGCAAGCATGTTTGAATTATGTATGAATTGTACTGTTTATTCACAGGTGTATGGAAGAACAAAAACAGGAAATATGATTTAAGGTGAAGAGAAAAGCTTCTTTTATTAAGTCTAAGAAATAGAAAATTTTAGTTTTTAAAAAACATTTTAGTTTTGGTTTTATGCCAATATATTAAATTTCATAGTCGATGACAATTTCCTGAAATACATTTAACATGAAATAATCACATATTCCTGTTTCATCATTCTTTTTGGGTGGAACGGCGTTACTTGTTTCGGTTTTCTTACATAATTTGAAATTATCTTGTATTTATTTTTTTATTTGCTAACATTTTTATTCTGTAAAATGTTTAGGTATTGCTCTCAGGGTTATATAAGTAAGAAGAGTAATTAGCTGCATTTATTCTCCAGTTTTTGTTGCAGGTGAAAGCAAGTGGATCAAGGCATCATTTAAGCATAATCTCTAGCAGTATTCAAATTTGGAAAAAAGAAACTAAAAAAATAGTGTTTTCCAAACAGAAAAACAACCCGTAGGGCAAATTAAAAATATATAATATGATGTAGTGAATTCTGTAGTGAAAATTGAGTGTGACTGCAGTCACGGAGGTGGGCTGCATGTGTGAATTCGAAACTCGAGCGATGGGACACGAGAAGGCGACGAATCAGCAGGTTTGATTGTGCATTAATTTTCATAAATGAGATTATATAAGGGCGGGAGTTAAGATGTTTGAGAGAGTCGAGTCGTTGAGTTCTCGAGAACCGGGTGGAACCTGGTTAGAGCGGAGAGTGTCGCTGAAAATCGATTCCAGGTTTTTTTCTCGATTAGAAGCTATTTCGGCGTTAAATATGGAACCAATGCGGCTGAGATGAAATGGGAAATTTTAAATGATTCACGTCGAACCTGAAGAATTAAAAGTCGCGTTAAAAATTGAGTGTTGAGCGCTAGCTGTGTCTAGCGAAGTGTTGAGTGCTAGCTGCGTCTAGCAGAGTGTTGAGCACTAGCTGTGTCTAGCGGAGTGTTGAGCGCTAGCTGTGTCTAGCAAAGATAGATACTACTTCCCTACCCAGTTTATGATCATGAGATCAGGGGGGGGCGTGTAGTGAAAATTGAGTTTGACTGCAGTCATGGAGGTGGGCTGCATGTGCGAACTCGAAACCCAAGCGATGTGACACAATCTTAACATTTACCCAATAAAATTTATCTAATCCTAATGTTAGTTATCACTTATGAAATTAATTATAGTAATTAGGTTCACTTAAACATGGTACGAATTGTGCTTTTCGGTCGATATCATTTATATTTATAATTATTTATTTACCTTGTAGAAGCCAAACGTAAACACAAAAACACACATTTACGATTTTTTTCTGAGTTAGATTGTAATAAAAATAACTTATTTTATTTTTTTCAAATTGTTTTAAAGGTTATTTAATGCAATATTTGAATAAAAATTTAAAAAAAAACTTACCTTTTATTTAATTTCAGGAATTCAATAAGAAAAAGCGGAATGAATTCATTTTTCTGTTGTGTTCAAAAGATAAAATTTGTTTTGTTTGTTAGTATTTCATAATAAATTGATGCAATTTATGCTTTGTGTGTTCAATTCTTTAAACAATTAAATACGTTAAACAATCAAAATTAAAAGATAAAAACAAGTAGAACACAGACAGATAAGAACAATGAATTTGGGTCATTGTAACACGGCGTAATCATGTTTTTGTTCCTCGTGTAAAAATGTCCGTTCATTAGTTAAGTGCGCCGAATTGTTTTCCTATCGAGTCAGGATTAAATTATATTTGTCAATACTTAAGGCTTGGTAGGATTTATTTTGTTAACGTCTCTTTTTTAAGCCCAATTCATTAAAAAAAAATATATATATGAAGATATAAAACCCCATTTTATTTTTTAAGATTGAACATTTCATTAACATCTGTTAACATCCATGAGAACACCCGAATAATCCAAATAATCATCATATAAAATTGCAAAAGTAAATATTTCACAAAAAACTTAAATAAAATAAATAATTGCACAAATGGCAAAGTCATTCAAAGAACAAAAATAGATTTGGACCAAAAAAGTAAACTATAACCACATGATTATACCATCAAACGTGCAACTTATTGTTATCAAACCTGATTAATTACGATGATCTTGACTTATGATTCCAGACCTGCTTATTAGCCTGCCTCTTACACATGCAATTAGCACCTAACCTAGCGAACATTAATGAAACTGTAGTATCTGTTCCTGGTGTGTATGTTCATATGAGCTATGTTTTGCATTGCGATCATTCTGGTGCGTTAAGGCAGACTATACTTGTCGTAAGTTGTAACTTCCCAGGCATTAACTCTTCAATTGAGAAATTGACTGATGTGAAAGTGTATGTACCTACACTCATTCCTGATCCTATAATCACACATAAAATTCAGCAGGTCGTCGTTTGTGTTGTGTGCTTCTTTGCACTGGTGCAGTTACTGGGTCTCCATTCGAAGTGTCATCAGAAGAGGCACCACCAGCATTTATGCTGGCTGCCTTGTTCACCTATTCTCTCTCGAATTGTTACACTTCTTCCACTTGCATACTCTGAAGACATGTAACGATAGACGGTCTGGTCCCATTATGGGTTAACGGAGACACTAGAGACAGGATCAGTTGTAATGTGGACTCCTTTATTGTCATGGGATGACTAATATAAATACAGGGAGTGCTCAAGAGGAAGTAACTCGATACATTAAAGAGTTCCTTATATTGTTACATGTCTCGCGTGAGTTTTCTTTATATAAGATTCCAATCTTTTCCTTGCTTGAATGACTGTGTAAGATATTTTTTATATAATCTTGAAAAATATTTTTTAAATTTAAAAGCAGGCACACAGAATAATAATTAAATTAAAAAATGGTAAAAATTATACAAACGTTCACCATAAGAATGTACAGATCCATGACCGGAGAAAAAAAAAGAAAACCAGCACTCTCTACCTCCCTCCAACTCCCTGGCGTTATTTTCAGACAGCCTTTAGACTTTGTCATATTTTCGGCGTCTATAGAATGCATTCTTAGACGATTTCATTACGTAAAAAATGTTTTTTAAAAAATAAAAAATATTTCTATTACTTTTTATACAACTTTAATAGTTTATTTTGAAAGTATAATCCATGAAGAAGATAAGCAACCCACTTTTAAAAGAGAAATTACGAGTTTTTTATATTTTATTTGCAGTTTTGTGCTAGGGGTGTCAAAAATTCCCCCACAATTCTGATACACCTACCTCAGGGGTTTATCCTTGGACCTCTATTATTCCTAATATTCATAAATGAACTCCCTGACAAAATTGTCTGTGAGAGTGGTATATATGCTGATGACAGCACACTCTATAACAGACACAACAGAAAAACAAATGAACACATATCTAAAGAAATGGCAGAAAACTAGAGGATGACCTCCAATCTGTAGTGGAATGGGGACAAAAATGGATGGTTACATTCAAGGCTGCCAAGACTAAACTTGTTTCCTTCAATAATTACAAGAACCCTTCTCTACCACCAATAGCAATGGTCAAAGACTTTATCTGTAAGTACACCTTTAACCTCCTCGGCCTAACGTTCACAGAAAACATGAGTTGGAACGATTACATTGACAGCATTGCCAAGGCCGCTGTGAAGGAAGTAGGTTCTCTCTACCGTGGTAGAAAGCTACTAACGCCCGAAAGTATCCTGTGCCTCTATAAGGCCACCATTCGCTTATGTATGAGGTATTGTTGTCATATTTGGGCTGGTGCATCTACTACTAGTCTCTCGCTCCTAGATAAGGTTCAAAAGAGTCGCCAACCTTATAGGTCCTGAACTGTCATCTAAGCCTCAGCCTCTGTCCCACTGACGAAATGTAGCATCCCTCTGCCTGTTCTACAAGTACTTTAACGGTGAATGCTCTGACGAACTGCAAGCACTTGTACACTCTCGACGTAAATACCACCGACAAACTCGACAAGCAGCTAAATCCCACTCCTTCACAGTAAAGATCCCTAGATGTAATAGAGCCTTCTACTCCAGTAGTTTATTCTCCAGAACCGCTAGACTTTTGAATTCCCTTCCGGGTTCCTGCTTCCCCAACTCTACTGACATGCAGAAGTTCAAGTATAAAGTGAACCGACATCTTGCTGCCCAATTCCCCACATAGTACCTCTGTGGCTTATTTTCCTGATAGTAGCCCCCTACATCAAAGTAGCAATGTGCCTTGTTTGGGATGAAAATATAATTAAAAAAAAGAAAAGATTGGCAGACACTATGAACAATGTCTAGCTTACGTAAAAATGGCCCCAGTAAACATGGTTGCAGAATTATAAATGTTTGAAGGTAAAATTTTCATGAAAAAATGCCAATAAATGCCAAATTGAAAACTAAAGTTGCACTTTTAAAAAAAAATTCTGAATTCATAACTGATTTTATAATTACTGAGAAGGTTAACTCACAAATGCATTGCTATGCTTAAATAGTTATCGCTCAAATGCTTGCGTCTGTATTGTTTTCTTAGCTATTATGAAACAGAAATGTTCCCTATAAAAGTTCTATATTTGTTTTTTCTGCAAACATATTTAGATAAAAAAAAAACTGGCGCAAAAGAATATAAATAAGACATTTCACAGTTTAAAGATTGTTTTTAATGTTCCAGAGAAATTAGGATATAATACATTTTTAGATGTGCACACAAGTAATAACACCATCTTTAAATGAAATACTCTTTTTTATGATTACGTGTTGTGATTTTTTTTTAATTTAAAGCAGAATATCAGTTTAGCATATAAATTCTACATAAAATCATCCACTTTTTAAATATTGTTTATTCGTATAGTGTTTCGGGAGCATATAGCCCGATGTTTTTTGGGGGATTTTTTTGATAAGGGCGATAAATTGTACGTTTTAGAGGGAGTCTTGTGGGAGTTGAAAACTCTCAGCCTAACTCGATTGTCGCCCTTTAACTCAGAAGAGAGACCTAGCTATGTCACTTCCTATTCCCTATATTTCTCTCTCTTTTGCGCTGGACTTTCAAGCAGTCAAGATGTGACAAACACCGCTCCGGTGGGGCCATGAGCTACCGCCGCGTCCTGACTAGCCAGTCAACCGCAAGTAACGTTACTCATCTTTCAATGAACTCTTATTCTTTCTATCACTCTTTCCTGTATATTTATGCAATAAAATTGCATTTGTTTCGTTGATATATAACGGTATATTTTCGTCTACATTATACGACCTTTTGTCTTTTCAATTCCTCTACCAATAAATACATACACCATTATATACATGGAGACGGGATCGTCTCTCACACTGCAAACCGTCCTGTCTCCAACAGTCTAAATTCTAAAATATTTGTTCATGTTTTTGATAGTCTTCGTACATTGCAGTTTAAATATTTTTTTTAATTTAATGAACAAATTATATTAAAATCATAGTAAATAAATAGTATATGAGTATCCTAAGTTAAACCCCTTAATCAATAAGATTCTCATTTTTTAGTCGATTTGGGCCGCAGAAATTTTTTTTTAACATCAGTTTTGCATATAAATTGCACATAAAATTACCACCTTTTTCGAACAAGTGTTGAACCGTATATTATATTGAGAACAAATAGCCAGATTTTTTTATTTGGAATATAAATTTTGTGAGTGTTTGTAGGAGTTGGCACTCAAACACTATCACTGGGCCAAGGTCTGTGACATCATAGTTCTTCCAATCCTCTCTTAAGCCTTTCACTTATCTGAAATCCAGGTGCTCCATTAAAAACGAATAGGGTATACTAAAATTTAACTAGAATTGTTACATGTAATCTACATGCTTTCTGGTCGGAAAGTGAGTAATCATTTTCTAATAAGTTTCTATGTAAATCTCAACCCACAATTTAAGTTCTAAAATAATTTTTTCAGGGCGATTGCAGTCTTCATACAGGATCGCCTAAATAAAACGTAAATCGCATTTTTTTATTGTTGGATTGATTTATCTGTGAGCCCTCATTGACAAAACTATCCAAAAAATAATAATCGGAATCTGAACTTTTAGGGAATACTGGTTAAAAAATATTTTAAAATGATAACCGAAATCTCATTTTTACAGGGGTGGGGTTATTTAGCTGAAAGTCCTTATTAACAAAAATACTGAAAAATGAATAATCAATTGTTGGGCCAGTATATGGTATGAAAGTCACGTAGTAAGCGCTAGGTTAAAGAGAATTCCGAACTAATCTGTTAACGTCGACGCTGTTTAGCATAAAGCCGCTTTATGCTGTGTCTAGATTATTATATTCATAAAATCAAAAACATGGAAAGAGTTACACTCGTTTTGGCATGTGAGATTAGTGAGAGTTTTCAGAGGCATCTGGGATGGTACTATACACAACTATCCAGAGTCTAGGTTGAGAAGTTTGACAGCTATTTAGCTGACTAATCCTGCCTAACTTTCATTAGTAAATAACGATTTTCTTTTCCAATTTGAATTCTATTCAATCAGGAATAAAGAATGTGTTTCGATCATTTTATGATGAATCAAATTCAAGAATATTTCGAGTAATATAATCGCTAAACTTGACTTTTTGACCAACATTTGGAAGACATTACATTTTATGTTCTAAGTTTAAAAAAACATTCGTAAAAAGACGTCATCAATAGTTTAAGATTATTATGGAATAAAAAACTTATGCTTGAGTAATTTTTCTTCTGTGCCACTTACGTTAATTTTTCAGAAGAATGATCATACACTTCACAATATTTTAGCTTTTCGACACTGTTAGTTGTGGCTTTTAGTAATTCTGTTTTTATATGTATCATTAAACTTGACTTTTCAGAGGGAAAACATCATAGAATTTTCAGAATGTTGGTTTTTCCACAGTATGAGTTCTCATATGTCTCACTTACTTTGATTATTTTAGAAAAATATCCACAAAAAAGAATGTGGCTTTTTATTGTTTGAATTTTCTTTCCTAACACTCACCCACAAGTGTGATTTCTTATACGCCTCACAAACTTTTGTTTTTCAGAACAAGAATATCAATCAAGGGGCCTCATTCCTGAGGCTAATACTTGATCGCTGTATTAGATGTATAAATATTCGACTATTTTTTTAAGTTTTCATTTACTTCTAAAACACTGAGTTAGTAAAGAAGTTTAGAACATTATTTCTCTGTTTCTAACTGATCATTTAAATATGTTATAGAATATATTTCTTGATTTTACTAGATTTCCGGACTAATATTCTTCTCGTCTGGTGGAGCAATCAGCTCTGTGCTATTAATTGCGGAAAAATTACTTCAAGTAGGTGCACGATTCTTCATTAAGGCAAATGTGAGTTAGCAATACCGAGTAGACCTTATTTGGGCCATTGGAATGATGTGACTTTCTAAAATATAAAGTCAGTGTATCATTGTAGAGAAAACTATCCTTATGCCAGGTTGTCATGAAAACCTCCTGTACCATGAGACCTTAGACACTCGAGGATAGTGTCTAACAGACATTTATGTTCTCTCCTTTTCTTTTTTTTACTCCAGTTATTTTTCTTTTTTTATTTATTTTACTTCAGTAAGTTTTGAAGGATCAAGGAGCTAATCCCTCCTAGAGCTAACACTTGATTTCATTATGATTTAAATTTATATCTGAGGGCTCTTTTAAGAATAGCCACTTTCCCTTTATGGCTGCTATTTGTATTTCCTTACAGTTTGACCTTCTGGGATTGCTTTCAAGTATTTCTGAATATTTTTTTATAAAGCCAGTTGCTTCTATCACAACCAGTATAATGTTTATTTCTTTCAGAGACCATGTTTGTTGATCATTTTTTATGTCATGATATTTTGTTATCTTTTCCGTTCAGATCTATTCAGACCAAATTCATTTAGGACTGTGACATCGATAATGAGCACAGTTCTTTCTAGCTTGATGGGTTTGTATTTTATGTATCTGCCCGTCTGTATGTCTTTGTCATAGAACACAGTCACGTTTCCATTTAATGTTATTGGTGGGAGTTTTGTGTTCCTATATATTGGTCGATCTGTCAAGTTGTGAGGGGCAGTGTTAATGGCATTTGACAATGCAGACATTAGTTGGCTTGGGCTCTCAATAGTTGAGTGGCAAAACCTACATTGGTCATTTGCTTGCAGGCACGCCATTTTTTTTAACCCATTTGTGTATAAGCCCTGATCTTGACTGCCTACAATGAGTCTTTCTTCATTAAATGGAAGTCTTTCACTCTTGAGCCATTGGAGTGAATCATCCCTGTCTACATACTCCTGGTTAAGCTCCTCCAGAGACTTTCCTGCTCTTTTATTTTGTTCCAATCCTTGTTTTCTTGTCTGTCTCGTTTTCCGTGTATTTCTTTTTTTTTCTTTTTTCTTTTTTTGGTAATCTGTGTCGCCGTTTCATCATATACCTTGGTAGTATTTTCCAGTATGACACCGCCAAAGTTTTCAGCAAGCTTTATGATTGAGGTTTGCTGGAGTAGACGTTCATGGTGGTCCCTCACTATTTCTACTGTCATATCTGTTGAGCTTTTGATATATATACCCCCCATGCTTACTATGGTGGCTCGATATGCACAATTTATTTCAGTAAGACCAAGGCTGCCCTCTTTTCATGAAAGGTATATCCTGTCTATACATTGGTTTCAGTATATTATTTTATGTTCGGTTAGGATTTTCCTGGACTTTGTATCTTGCATATTAATATTGCTTTGGGGCCAGTCAATAAAATCAAACCCATATGAGATGACAAAGATTGCAAGCTGATTTATGGCAGTTATTTTGTTTGGGGGGCGTACTTAGGATTTGCAGATCATTTTAAGGGGTGTTGTGTATTTGTTTTTCAACTGATGTCTCATTTTTTTATGCTTCCAGTGTGAGTAAGCACGTCTCACTAAATTTGATTTTATAGAACAAGAATATCCACACACTTCACAAGAATGTGGCTTTTCTCCAGTGTGGGTTCTCATATGTGACACTAACATTGACTTTACAGAACAAGAATATCCACAGATTTCATAAGAATGTGGCTTTTCCCCAGTGTGAGTTCTCATATCTGTCAATAAATTTGATTTTTCAGAACAAGAATACTCACACACTTTACAACCATGTGGCTTTTCCCCAGTGTGAATGTTCATATGTGTCATTAAATTTGATTCATCAGAGCAAGAATATCCACACACCTCACAAAAATATGGTTTTTCCCCGGTGTGAGGTCTCATATGTCTAACTAACTTTGACTTTTCAGAAAAACAATATCCACATGTTGCTTTTCACTTCTTATTTTTTTATTTTACTTCAGTCGAAGTTCTCAGAAATCAAGGGGCCCAACACCTGGGGCTAACACTTGAACTCTATATGAGATACATAGATATTCGAATGTTCTATTAAACTTCTTTATCTCTCAAGCACTGAGTTAGTAAAGAAATTGAGAACATAATTTTCCTCTCCCCAATTAACCATTTTTATACATTGTAGTATATGTTTCATGTTGGTCTAATGGTCTTACTGGATTCCAGGAAAGAATTTATCTAGTCTGGTGGAGTATCCAGCTTCGTGCTATTACTTGAGGTAATATCACTTGGAGAAGGTGCAGCATTCCTCGGAACCGCTTTGGAGTAGCTGCAGTGAGGAGATCTTATTTGGGCTGCGAATACTATGTGATTTTGAATATTTGGTCAGGGTTTACTTTTATGGAAAAAGTATCCTCATGCAAGTTGTTCTGACAAACCCCTGTACAGAGAGACCTTAGACACTCGAGGACAGTGTCTAGTAGGCATTAAACAGTGTGAGTTCGCATATGTGTAATTAAATTTGATTTTTTAGAAAAAGAATATCCACACATTTCACAAGGATATGGCTTTTCCCCAGTGTGAGTTCGCATATGTGTCATTAAATTATATTTTTTAGAAAAAGAATATCCACACATTTCACAAGGATGTGGCTTTTCCCCAGTGTGAATTCTTATATGTGTCACTAACTAACAAGTATGCGGTTTTCCCCTTTTTTGTTATTTTACTTCAGTCAAAGTTCTCAGAAATCAAGGGGCCCACAACCTGGGGCTAACACTTGAACTCTGTATGAGATACATAGATATTCGAATGTTCCATTAAAGTTTTTTTATCTCTCAAGCACTGACTTAGGAAAGAAATTGAGAACATAATTTTCCTCTCCCCAATTAACCATTTTTATACATTGTAGTATATCTTTCATGTTGGTCTCTTGGTCTTACTGAATTCCAGGACAAGAATTTATCTAGTCTGGTGGAGTATCCAGCTTCGTGCTATTACTCGAGGTAACATCACTTGGAGAAGATGCACTATTCCTCGGAAAAGCAAATGTGGGTTAGCCGTAGTGAGGAGATCTTATTTGGGCTGCGAATACTATGTGGTTTTGAATATTTGTTCAGGGTTTACTTCTATGGAAAAAGTATCCTCATGCCAGATTTTTCTGACAACCCCCTGTACAGAGAGACCTTAAACACTCGAGGACAATGTCTAGCAGTCATTCAAGTGCTCTCCAAGTAGGCATTCAAGTTCTCTCCCGTGGGCATTCAAGTTCTCTCCAGTAGGCATTCAAGTTCTCTCCAGTAGGCATTCAAGTTCTATCCCGTAGGCATTCAATTTCTCTACAGTAGGCATTCAAGTTCTCTCCCGTAGGCATTCAAGTTCTCTCCAGTATGCATTCAAGTTCTATGGGTCTTCATGTCTCACTAACGTGGATTTTTTGGAAAAAGAATATCCACACACTTCACAATAATGCGGCTTTTCCCCAGTGTGAGTTCTCATGTGTATCACTAATGTTGATTTTTTAGAACAAGAATATCCACGCACTTCACAAGAATGCGGTTTTTCTTCATTGTGTGCCTATTGTTTTTTCTGTCACTTTTTAGTATAAATTCACAGATGTATAACCAAATTTTTGAAAGGGTACCTACTTTCAAAGAATATAGCATTAATCTGGTGGTACATCTTGTATAATTAAGAGGGAAGGACTTCACTCATAAGGGAAAGACAACAAGACACAGTAGTTAGCCTCGATAAGCGACGTACGTGTGTACCTTTGTTGGGTCCGCCATGACAGTCCCCTTTTCTCTCTCCTTCCTGGAGAGCTCGGGTTAAGGGTACATAACTCAGTGTTATGTTTACATGTTATTTTTATTTATTTATTTTTATTTTTATTTTTTTTATTTAAAGTCTTTTTTTATCATTATTATTATTATTATTATCATCATCCAAGCTGGAAGTCCTTAAATCTAGACGGTAATCGTCTGTTACGGATAGGTCTAGACCTAGCTTCAGATCTTTCATTCTGCCCTGTATCTGTCATTTTCAGGGGTTCATTCTTTATTTGAGTACCTGGTGTGGAAGGTGGGGTTGGTGTTATTTGTATTTGAGGGTGTTGTTGGCTGTCTGGGCGTACTGGGTTTGAGTTTGTAGGTGACTGTGGGGAATGGATCCTGATACTGTTTGGTAGGTCATCTGGTAGGGTGTCATCATGAGCCAGGTTGCGGCTATCCGTGCTTATTTTGCGAAGGTAATGGCGGTTTCGGAGTGTGGTTCTTCTGCTGCCATCAACTAATACACAGTATTGTCTGTGGGGGAGAGTTTCAACAATCGTGCCGGTGTTATCCCAACGCAGTGGTTTGTGTCCATGTTGGTTTTGAATTGACACATGTTCCCCAATTCTTAGTGGATTGAGTTGTTGCCTGTTTTCAGTGTGTTTCATGTTGTTGAGGAAACGCTGGTTAATGGCCCTCTCGCGCATGTCGGCGAGTTCCAACCATTCACGGCGAAATTTTGTGGGGTTTGGTAAGTGGTCATTCAAGGGACGAGCGAATAGAAGTTCTGATGGTGACGCACCTATGTCAGGTGGTGGTGTGTTGCGATGGAGTAGCAGTGCTTTTGCCACTTCATCCGTATCCAGTGAACCATTGGGGCTAACATTTGTTGTTAATATCCTCTTCATATGCTTGACAGCTGCCTCAGCTCTGCCATTGCTTTGTGGATAATATGCCGACGAGACTCGGAGGGATATGCCCCATGTTTTGAGAAATGTCCTCCACTCATCAGAGTTGTATGGGGGTCCACCGTCACAAGCAATTTCCTCCGGCACACCATAATTCACAAAATACCTGCGTAAGATGTTGCATACTGTGGAGATCCTGGCGTCTTGTTGCATTGAAGATACCTCTGTCTAACCTGAATATCTGTCAGCATATATCATATATTTCCGTCCCGCCATATTGAAAATATCTGTTACTGTCGACTGGAAAGAGTATTCTGGGTGGACAGGCTCCATTGCAGGTTCTTTATGGTTTGATGGGGCAATTTCGTTACAGCGCCTGCACTGATTGCGCTTTTCCTGCAATTGTGCTCCCATACCAGGCAAAAAAAAAACGTTGTCTGGCGTTGCTTCTCATACTGTTGACCCCCTGGTGGCCAACATGGAGTTGGTCGATGAGTTCGCGACGTAAGTTTTTGGAATTAATATGCGGCCTTCCTTGAATACTAGAGAATGAACTGTGTATAGGTCGCTTCGCATATTCCAAAACTCTTTAATATTTGGCTGTAGAAGATCCTTGTGTTCAGGGAATCCTTGTTCTATTGTTTCCACGAGGTTCATGTATTGGTGATCCATCGCGGCTTCTTGCTGTATGCGCACCATCTTGATAGGAGATGTTTCTTGGTTGTATCGGGATTCTATTCCAGCTTGCAACGCTTCTTCCATGCTATCCAATTCCGCTGCTGCGACCTTGGTGGTATGTGTAGGGATACGGGACATGGCATTTGCTCCACCATTGGCGTCGCCTGGTATTGATATGGCCCTGAACTGGTACATCAGGGTCTGCTCTCTGATATCTAAAATCCTGGGATTTTTTATTTCGTCCAAGCTACGATCATTGAATATCGGCACAAGGGGTTTGTGATCAATAGCAAGTATCAGGTGGGGGCAGCCTAAAACAAACATTTTGCAGCTTTCCAATCCAAACTTTATAGCTAAAGCTTCCCCTTCAATTGGTGCATACCGGTTCTCAGAAGGTCTAGTGAATCGGGAGCCAGCATATACAACTTTCCAATGTCCTGGCTCACAACGGTGGTCCATTGTGGACGGGCATGCACAATGTTTTTGGAGTAGGGTAAATCCTATTCCTGTTCGACTCCAGTCTGTAGTCAGACATGTTGGGCGATTTATTTCGAATGTTCGAACGCCATCCCGGATGTTTTCTAGGATTGTTTCCTTGGATTGCTGGAAGAGTTGTTCCAATGTATCGTCCCAGTAAAACCTGCTGTTATGTTTCAGTAGTTCTCTGAAGGGTGACATGATGGGTGCTTGGGCAAACGCATATGAAACTTGGTTAATCAAACCAAAGAAAGATCTAACTCCTGTAATGTTTGTCGGTGATGGGAAGTTTTTGATGCCCTATAAGTAATTTTTGAGATGGTTTGTACCCTGTTAAGCTGATGTCGAAGCCATCAAACTCTACATTGTCTTTTGCGAATTGGAATTTTTCTGGGTTAAATACTATTCCATTTTCAGCACATAGTATGATGTATCTAACGGTGTGCCAAAAGGATAGTGCCATATCATCATCCCACAAGAAAGAGTCGTCCACACAGCGAGCAACACGAGGGAAACCTTCTGTAATGGTGTCGAATCTCTTTGTGTAACCATCATTGGACGCTTGGAAACCTTGGGGGGCTCGCAAATACCTGTATCTGCCCCATTCTGTTATGAAAGTGGTGGCATCCCGTGCCTTTACAGCCAGAGGAACACTGTGATATCCGTTCCAGGCATCCAGAATAGTTTTCTTTTTTCCTGGGGGTATCGTATTGACAAGATTGAATGGGGAGGGTGTGTGGTGTGTTTCTCGTCTTGTCATTGCATTTAAATTTTGGAGGTCGACCGTTCTACGTGGGCTGCCATCTTTTTGGGGTACGGTGATCATTCTCGAACACCATGTCGTTGGTGTCCCTGCTGGCACTAGTTCAATGATGTTCAGTGCTACGTCTGCATCAAGCTGGGATTTGACAGCTTCTTTCCAGTGGTGAGGGACAGGGATTGGTTTGTGAACAGCCTTAGGTTGGTGGTTGTCGAGGAATGTGATAGTAAGCGGTTCTCCGGTCATGGTCTGCAATTTCTGGTGTGTACATGCACTGCTGGCAAAATAGCATTTGATCCAGCTCTCTATCTCTCTTCGATATTCCGGTGTGGCAGGAAACGGGAGCTTGTCTGGCAGTGGTGGGCATGGTGATCTGTATGGGCATCCGCATGGGGCTAACATTCGGTCAGTTGGTTTGTGGTCCATCTTCGTTGTAGCTACCAGACTATTAATTTGTGCTGGAAAGTCGTCGTTGATAATTTTGAGTTTTTTCAGGGCCGTTTGTGATATATACAGGCCCTTAACCCTTGGGCTGATGTATATCACTTCCGAACACGTTGCCTTACCGAGTGACATCGTGGCAATTAAGGCCCCCTCAATGGGCAAGTTGTCATCATTAACGGCAGGTAACCGATGTCTGGTGCGCAGCAGATGTTCAGAAGTGCACCCCAGATTGTTCAATAAGTCCACACCAGCTGTACTTGTCTGAGCTCCTGTGTCTGCCAAAGCGAGCAATTGGACGGGTTGGTGTTTCATATTTATATGTCTGAATCGTCCGAGATGTTGGTGGGCCTTTGTATCTAATGTGATAGTAACATTGAAAAATGGAGGTGGCTCTGGTCGGCTTGGTGTGAACTTGTTGTTGGTCCATGACCCATGCGGGATCCCATCTTCTTCCTCTAGTCATTTAGGTTGCACAGTCATTGTCGATATGAACGAAGAATCTTTATCTTGGCTGTCATTTGGGTAGTCTCCCATTATGGCATTTGACGATGCTGTGCCATGGCATGTGGGTGAGAAGTGGTTCTCTTTGCCGCATTTGTGGCATGATTTGCCCCAAGCGGGGCATTGTCTTCGTCCTTTTGGGTGTGCCTTGTGTCCACAACCTTTGCATTTGCCATTATCATTTTTGGTCTTGTCTGGTGGTGGAAACTTTCTTGATGACGCAGATTTAAATTGGGCTACTTGTGTGATCTCTGCTAGTCGGAAGTGGTTTGATGCTCTGGCGGTAGATTCTAGAGTCAAGAGACGTCTAGTTAAGTCATTTAGAGTTGGCAGGGACGTAATCTTTGCTAAAATTTTGCTCTGGTGGGAGGTGTCCCGTAATCCGGCAATGATTTGAGATTTGATCATGTCTTCGGAAAATGACATTGTACATTGCTGGTTGCCACAATTGAAAGCGCAGAGCATCGCTTGTGATTTCAACCGGGAAATAAAGGATGTGATAGTCTCCCCATCACTTTGCCTCATTACAAAGAACTGCTGACGGTATACCTCGGGATGGACGGTTTTCACGGCAACGGATTTAATATATTCCAGCAGCTGCTCCTCTGTAGCATTATGCAGGGCATCCGGACCAATAAAATTGAATAACATCTCATTGACAGATGAATTGCATGCAGATCGTAACTCATTCCGGATTTCTGTGGGGTCGTTAAGTTGTGTCATCTCCTTATAACGAAGCCATGCATCCTTAAAAATGATCCATTTATTGTCTGACGAGTCAGGTTCTATTACTGGTCGCTCGGGCTTCACCCGTGAATGGCGCGACAATGGGGTGGGGGCGTGTTGCGCGATGGGCAGAAGGCGTGCCATGAGGTTCGTCATCTGTTCTTGCATGATGAGTTGTTGTTGTTGTTGTTGTTGCATTTGTAACATGAAAGAAATTGGGTCGATTTCGGCATGTTTTGGTGAAGTTTCGTTTGGGTTAGACATATTTGTGTTTAACTAGAGTGTCAAAAAGTATTGAATATGTATACTGACTGGATATTAAAAACAAAACAAACAAAGAAACGAAAAAAGTTTACCACGTGGTGAGGGTGCGTCCTTCATCGTTCATACGTATTTTCATGTTTTATTTTTTAGGATGGGTCGTTGTATTTTTCCTTTGTCTCGTTATTTTTGTTTTTATCCGACTCCTGACACCATGTATAATTAAGAGGGAAGGACTTCACTCATAAGGGAAAGACAACAAGACACAGTAGTTAGCCTCGATAAGCGACGTACGTGTGTACCTTTATTGGGTCCGCCATGACAGTCCCCTTTTCTCTCTCCTTCCTGGAGAGCTCGGGTTAAGGGTACATAACTCAGTGTTATGTTTACACATCTGTAAGAGATATTTCTTACTTCTATGATTTTTAATACTGGATAAAATATTGTCTTTTTGAAAACCTCATATTTCTCTACTATTTACAATTTCATCCCTTTATATCTTTTTATTTATTTAGATATTAAATACATTTCACAAATATAAATAAATGTTATCTTCGATATGTGTATTTTCATCCATTATTTCAGAAAATTTGTTAAAAAGTAGCATCTCGAGAAATTAATTTTCACTTCAGATGGTACTGTTATCTTCTTAACGAGGCAATAATTGTCTTTGAAATGATGTTTAAAGAAAATGAGGATCCATTAAAATTCAATAAAGCTGTTCAAGCAGGAACATCTGTAAATAAGAAAATAAATGAAATTCAATATTTTTAATTTCGTTGTTCACATACTGGTATTGTTTGTTTATTGTTAATTTGATTGATGAACTCATAAACTCTAGATTAATTTAATCTAAAAATCATATAAGACATAGAAAAATAATCGAATATTTTATAACTTTACACATGCATAGTCTACAAACCAAATTACTTCGAATTCTTTTTTATCACTTTTATGACTTTCATCGTGGCCAGAAAACAGAAAATATTAATTATATGTGTATAATAGACTTTCTTGTCCTGCTCAATGTATGAGGTTCTTACAATAAGACTCATCACTGTTTCAATGGTGCTTCTTGAATCGTTTTTGACATTTTAATCCTACTATCGATTTGCATTCAATCTCATCATTGATGTGCATTGTAACCCCAAAGCAACAGCAGGTATAGATACTGGAAGCGTGCTATTGTCTATCGATTTTCTGTTACATTGTGAAGGCGAGCTATTATTGTTAGTTGTAAATTTTTAACTCCAGTTTGACACTTGAAACGATATGCAGCCTATTTTCCTAGTCGTATGTTTATGAGCACAAAGTTCCTTTGCAATCTATATTTGTATCTCCACAAAGGACTCTCAACACTGCTTACTCTGCCATCATGTTCATAAGATATCAGCGTGTTATAAATTATATAAGCTTCCACTCTCAATAATGCCATGCCCAATGTAGCTACAACTGTATGAGAAACTTTTCAATTCCTATAATCTTACATTTGTAAAATAAATCGATATTTACAACTTTATCACAAACCGACTCATTATGAAAGGGTCAAGTTTAAGGGACTTGCATTTTTTTCTGAACATAAAAATCTTTCCCTTTTAAATCTTGTGCTGAAAGGGAAAGGTGAGTTATATATATGTAACTCTTTTTATATATAGGTAAACATTTTGTTAGAAAGACAGATATTGATAGACGATATTGTAAAATGGATTACTTGATAAGTGAATTGATAGAAAAGGCTTATTATAAAAATTAAACTTATTTTTTTTAACATAACTCAATCTCCATACTCTTATATTTAGTTAGATATATATTTTCTTATGTTAAACTATAACCCTTTCTGTAAAAACCGTTGATTAAATCAGATAATTAAATACGTTTAATTGGCATCAGGATGATTGAATATTTATGTATTTAGTCCCGTATATCATGAGTGAACCTGTTTCAATCCCCAAAATAGCTGAAACATTAATGAACCTGTTTCTGTCACCTTCATTTCTTTTACCTTTTGAGTAATAAAAATGGCTTAAACATTGTAAAAAGATTTGAAATAACTTTAATTTCTTTTACTTTTTGAAGAAAATTTTCAAATAAACTCAACAAATTAACTAATGAGATAAACATTTTAATGAGGTAAACATTTTTAAACCAGCCTAACGTTTCAGACGTATATTGTTGTATACTATTTTTAGTTCTTTTCAAATCGTAAAATGCTTTCACCATTTTTGAGGATGAAACATGATTCTCTGTAGTAACTACATAAGTACAAAATGCTTTGGATTTTTGTGGTGACATTTACCTCAACAAAAAAGCCTGTATTAATTTTGGGTGGCGCCATTTAAGTATTTACACGCTAGTTTATAACAAAAACTTTCATTATCTTCAAGAAGGCAGGTTAGGATGTAAAAAGATACTATATATAAGGGACCATACAAATAGAACATCCTAAGTCAGTTGTACAACGATATGTTTGTTCATATCACATTTCAATCCCTTTGAGCTTATATGGTAAATGAAACAAGGAGCAGGAAGAGAATTACAGCATATTTTTAATTAACTACTTTTTCTTATCGTGTTCGTTAATTCACAATTAAAGGGGAGAGATGAAGAATGAAAAAACATGAGTAAAAAAAAATAAAACAGGAAATAAATAAAAATCCATAGGAATTAACTCTACACATGTAATTATAGAACAAAAAACGGTAATTAAAAAGAGAAAGAATACAATTGCTAGGAATTTACAAGGTTTCAATCTTTTGAACTTGTGAAAAAACAATTCGCCAGTAGTGGTCTGCAAACATGCAGCGTATAAATTGAACTGTTTATTCACAGGCGTTTGGAAGAATAAAGACAGGAAATATGATTTAAGGTGAAGAGAAAAGCTTTCTTTTTTAAACTCTAAGATATAGAAAATTCTGCTTTTTTTAAAGAGATTTTGGTTTTGGTTTTATGCCAATAGTTTAAACCGAAAAAATTTCCTGAAATACGTTTAACATAAAATGATCATCCATTCCTGGATCATCATTATTTCTGGACAGAATTGCGTAACTTATTTTGATTTTCTTACAAAATTTGAAAATTTTGTATTCATTTTTAACATTTTTTACTATTTTTTAACATTTTTATTCTGTAAAAGGTTTAGGCATTGCTCTTAAAGGCTATATAAGTAAGAAGGTTAACCAGCTGCATTTATTCGTCAGTTTTTGTTGCAGGAACAACAAGTGAGTTAAGGGATCATTTAAGCATAATTTAAGGAAGTTTAGCGCCCAAATTGTCATGGCATCTTTTAGACAATTTAACCTAATAAATTAGGTATTTCTTCTTGACGTAATATCGTCTTTTCAGTCCTCAAAATTGTTGAATTTTGCTTAATTACAACAACATTGGGTGCATCCGAATTACTAAATGATCATTGTATTAAAAGAAAAGTTTTTCACGGCAAGTATAATTACTAATCTTCATAGAAGATTCTTCAACTACTGCTTCATCAAGATGTCAACTACTAAGTTTAGCAGAGCCGCAAGATTATGCAAAATATTTATCAGGAAAAGTAAACGATTTGTGACTAAACCATCAGGTAAGTGCACCTTTCAATTTGTTCTGTTTTAATGTTTTGCTCTCTGTCAAAATTTCTATGCTATGCGTGAATAAAATTCTCACATAGCTTTAATTGTAAAATATGGTATTTACTTTTTAAAAATTTTCCTTTAAATTACAAAACAAATTTTCCAGGTTTAAAATGTTAATACTCATTGCAGAGTACGGATATAAATTCCGTCTCTATTTAATTTAGTTGTAATAATAATTTTTGTTGAAGCATTAACACAAAACATGGATTTAATTGCCACCACTTGGTGTCTTGCACCATTTTTAAATAGAAATTGTTTTCTTCACAAACATTTACAGTGAACCATACTTGCTTGTATTTGAATACTCCTTCACGAGTTATTTCCCCTTTAAAATATTTCAATTACTAATTTAATTGCCTTGCCTATTTAAAATAATTTTATTGCTATTTTTAAGGGGAATAAATTTTGTTCTCTCCTTTTAATTCTTGTTTCGTTGCATCTTGTGGAGATTGTCTGCTCATGTTTGTCAAAGGTCTTTTATAATTTTCTTTTCCTCTTTTTTCCACTTTAATATACTTGTCATTATCAACTTGATAAATATTGATGTATGTGCACAGTTGTGCACAAAAATTTATGTTCTTTTCTCATCTTACGTGACATTTCTAAGAAGCAATATGGCGGCTTCAAAACATTTATGTTCTAAAATAGAAGTGGAAAGGGCCGTCTCATGATCACAGTGAAATGGATAAGATAATAATACCTCCCTGATCTCTATTGAATCGGGTGTACCAGATATCGGAAAATTGTACAGAGAATTGGACGACCTATTTGATCAGATCATTTTAAAATCTTCCCAAAAGGAGAGACTGACGCTTTATCAGGATTCCTTCTTCCAATATTAGGGAATAATTGCATGAGTTAAAGTCTGGTCGTGAGGTTGAAACCCCAGTTTCTCTTCAGGTTCCATTTGGAATGTCCAAACTTTTGTGGGTCTCTCACTGCCAACATATTTGAATTTAAAACCTTCCTAAGAAGGTTTGAATTTTGCACTACTAATTTAGGGGAAGCGGATAAATTGCTTCTCCTAAATCCAAGTCGAAGGGAAAAGTCTATGACCTTATTTCAAATATGGATGTTTTCTCTGAAAATTATACTGTAACTTTGGATTATCTGAATGAAAAATTCCTGAGTCCTTCTTTTATAAAGGATCGAATTTTAGAGGAAATTATTCCTCAAGCGGTGCAGATAATGGAACTGGAAGAAATTAAAACTAGATTTATCTTCATAGGACAAATCTTTTGGAACAGATTTTTTTACAAAATCTCTACGTGTGGTATAATTGTTGCTCATATCCTATTCTGCAAATTGTCAATTAATGTCAGAATGAAATTGTTGTCGAGAACAAAGGAGCATTATCCTTCATTCAAATCCATCATAGCGAACTTTTTTTACATAAAAGATTTTTTTTACAGGCGGCGCCTTTAAGTGTAAAAAAGCGGGAGGCATGCCTACCAAAATAGCCATGTTTTTCTTCTTCTTAATTAGAAGTTCGACCCAATATGGCAGTCGGCTCTGGTTATAAGACTTAATTATAAAAATGGTATGGACACCTTGAAACTTCATACTAATACTAGTGAACATTCTAAAATTTGTAAATTTTGTAAATTGGCATAACATACAGTTACAGACTGTTTTAAATATTCAACTTATGACTTAAAGATGCAACGAGCCAAAGACCTTCAAATCTGTACTGTGTCTTAGCAATCACTTTGATTAGGACTGTAACGGAAAGAAAGGATTTCCTCATCCATGTATTACTAGTGGGTTGAAAACTCACTACTCTGTCATGTATCCAAAGACCTCAAAGTCCTTTGTGGGAAGAACTCTTTCATCCAATCAGGATGATCGCATATTTCCAGTTATTTAACTGTCTATAAAAAGTAAAGGACCTCCAGTTCCCTTTCATTGTATATTGGACACTGAAAGTCAAAAATCTTTTTTTTCCCTCAGGTTAATTACAAAAATTGCGTTCTCGGGGAAAATTAGTACCTAAACCCCTAGTAATGGCTTTCAGTACCTTTATAGGAATGAGATTCATGAACCTCCTGGAGCTATGTGTCTCCCTAAAATGGGGATCAAAAACCCCTTTCCCTTTTGCTGCCCAGTCTCAATTTAAAATTTCAAGTGAACAGATTATCTCTGAGACAACCATTACTTCTAATATAACGAAAAGCAGGACTTCACCTCTGTCATAGATATAAAAATTAAAACGGATCCCTGCTTCATGGTCTCGCTGGTTTGGACTTGATCCAGCAGATGAAAAATTTCCGTTCAGTTAAATGCCTCAGTGAAACAGCATGGAAAATTTCCAATAGAATTATCCCATTTGCTAATGGGTGTAGTTTTTTGACGCCCAAATCTAATAAGGAAACTCTGCCTTTAATCAGATTTTTTCGATCATTACCTCAATATTCCTCCCATTTAGTCCAATGTGTGTTGAACCCTATTCCATCGTATTCTGACACACTTAGTCCGTTTTCTGAAAACTCTTCTGACAAGAATGGTTTACCAATAAATATTTCTGAATTCTCATCATTGATTAGGGCAATCAATGTTCTTGAGAAGTTTTGCCGTTCTGTGATAAGTTGAGACACTGACACACTGATACCAACCATAGAGCAAAATTATTGCTCTTTCCCTATATGCAGAGCGAATAATTTCCCAATGAGTTGGAATATTTGAACCAATTTTCTAAGGTTATCCCTCCAAGGTTATGGGCTCTCGATTTGTTTGTTCAAAATGATGATCCGTTGTAGACTAAAGGATCTATACAGAATTCCAATATCCACCCATTTGAAGTTAAATTTCCTATACTTTAAGGAAAACATCATCGTTTTACTAAGTTGGTTATTAAAGAGTCGCATTGAAATTATCACCATCTGCGAACCAATTAATTCTTTCTAAGTATAGATTATCTGCTTGGTGCATTCTCTAAGGGATCGATAAAAAAATTCTCTATGATTGTATCACTTGTAAGAAAATCAATTCCTTGCCTTATACAGCACCGTTGGGGTCTTAAGTGCCTACTCATTTGGCAAATTATGTTCACTCATTTCAACAAGTGGGTATTGACTTTACTGGTCATTTTTTGGTAAAACACAATGAGGAATATATGAAAATTTACATCTTGTTTAACTGCATGAGTCTACATGCCGTCTATCTGGAACTATTACCAGATATGAGCACAAAAGTTTTTCTATTAGCATTTACCAACCTGTGTGTTAAGGGACAGATGCGAGCACATTCATTCATTAAAGCATTTATTCCCCTGAATTTAAAGAATGTTTCTGCTTTGTTTTCAGCCAAATTCATGGAAGAAGGTGGTCCCTTCTTCTGTCCAACTTGTTTCGCCACAAATGACTGATCTTTTCATATGATATGCTGTGACATCTGTGACAGTTGGTATATTTTTACTGTGTTTAGGCGAAACAACAGGATATGCTTGGAGAGTCGATTTGTCCAAATTGTTAAAAAAATATTTAACACTAATTCTTAATTTCAGCATTTATTAAGTTGTCATTTTAATTAGAAACTAGGTGTATTGTTATAAATTCATTGATCGTAACAAAGAGAAACAGATATAGTTCCTTGAAAAAAATACAATTGATATTTGAGTCCTTGTGACCACCAGAATTAATTACCTGTCAAATAATTGACAGTCTAATACATATTTACCTGGTATTCAATAATTGGAAAAGTAATGGATAACCATTACTTTTGCTCCTTTGGTAGTGTGTGAGAACTTACAAAAATTAAATCATGTCTCCTCATTGGTTGATTAGTTCAGTACATTGTTTTAAAACAGGCATTTTTATTGAGTGAATTAAAATATTAACCCATGCAAGTTGTGGGCCTTTAACTGAAAATCATTTCTGGAAAAAAACGTTGAAGATGGCAGACTCATTTTATTTTTCTTAATTAATTTAAGGGCTTTTAGCACCCAAATTGTCATGGTATTTTTGAAACAATTTAACCTAATATGTAAGGATGTTCTTTTTGATGTAATGTCTTTTCATTTAGCAAAGTTTGTGTAATTATGGTTAATTATGACAACATTCCATGCATCCAAATAACTAAATGATCATTGTATTAAAGAACAGTTCTTCATGTCAATTATAAATCTTCATAGAAGATTCTTCAACTAACACTTCATCAAGAAGTAAACTACTAGGTTTAGCAGAACTGCAAGATTACACAACATATTTTGTAAGAAAATAAAAAGATCTGTAACTAAATTGTTTTGTTAAGTAATTGTTGGTGGTGATTGGGATTACATATCAAAAAAGCAGCAGAATATGAGTTTTCTTTTCTAGCAAGTCGACACACTTCGAATTAAATTATTTATTGTTTATAGTAAACATTGTTTTATCAGAAATCACCTAAACAAATTTTTGGATAGTATTTCATTCAGAAGATTTTTTAATCAACGATTCATACTTTTTATTAATGTCTTATAAAACATGTCGGAATTAATATTTTCATTAGATTGCAACATCTCAACATTTATGAAATAAAACTAATCTAATCCTAATGTTAGTTATCACTAAATTATTATTATTATTATTATTATTATTATTATTATTATTATTATTATTATTATTTACACAGTGATCACCACTTATCAAGGCCCGGAAGCCACTCAGGGATAAGGGTTATTGCAAGTACATTACGTTAGTGTGGAGATTTGATGAAGTGTTTACTTAAGGGCCGGTTCATTAGGAATTTGTTAACGTTGGACTTGAAGACATCCAAGTTGTAGTCCGGTGGGAAGCAGGCAGACGGAACAGAGTTCCACAGGCGTGCAGTTCTAAGAAAGAAGCTTTGTTCATGGAATACACGTTTTGATTTAGGCACAGATAAAGAGTGAGGGGAAATGTTTCACAGTGGATTCGGCTATATAATAATTTAATTACTTATAGTAATCAGATTCATTTAAACATGGTAGGATGTTTGCTTTTAGGTCAATATCATTTATAGTGATAATTATTTATTTACCTTGCAGAAAGCAAACGTAAACAACACAGAAACACACATTTACGATTTTTACCGAGTTAGTAAATACTTATTAAAGGGATAATGCCTAGCTCTTATTTATAACTCTAGGAGTGGGAATCTAGCGACCCTCTCTCAACCCAAGAAAACACTGGAGAATCAACATGGAAAATTGAAAAAAGTGTTTATTAAAAATATTGAGAACCAGTACTAGGAGTATCAGAAGCCGCCATTGAAAATTTGAATAAACATTTGATTATATACACTGTCTCTGTTTCGAAACTTATAATCAATATGAAAATGTAATTTCAAACCATAATTTTTTTTCAATAAAATGAGGAAAGACCAAATTTTAAAATAATGAAAGGTTTCATCCAAATACGATATTTGTTTCATCGGTTCTCTTAAAAAAGATTTCACGAAATTCAACAAATTTAAACTGATACCAAAATCAATTAAATATATATAAATGCCAAAAAATCACTTACCTGTAAAAAAACTAAGCAATGGCTGCTTCAATTCTTCATTTATAAGAATTGTCCATAAATAAAAGGATTTTTTAAAGCAAGGGTCCCAGAAATTCACATTTTTGTAACTCGTTTTGCGTCATTAGCTTAATGCAGTGCTGCTGCGAATTTGCAACTTATCAAATACGGATTCGTCAAAGGGACATGATTAATGTCTCTTTTTTATTGCGTGCTGTTAACCAAAATTAGTATGTTGGGACCTCTGTAGGTAAAAAAAAGCAAACATTCACTTATAAGTTTTTGCCGTTAAACAAAAAATCCAGTCGACCGATTTTCTTTTTTTTTTAATTCTCTTAATGAAATGCACGAGTTTTGGATTATTATATTTTCTTTCTACTTTATCGAGTGATTTTTTTTATAAATATCTAAAAAAGAAAACATTGAATGGAATAGAAAAACTGTCGTCAGCGTCCGGTATTTACCTGACGATATAAGCATAACATGGGCTTTCATTAAAAAAAAATCAATGTGGTTTAAAAAAAAAGTTTTACACTTTGGATATTACAGGTAAATTTCCAAAAAACACTTCTTTTTTTTTTAAATTAGAATATTTTATTTATTGATCTTTTATCTTTAATTTGTGATATATAAAGCTTTGGTGATAAATTAGTTATTTAAATTTTAATAGACATTTCAAAACGGGGCGACGATTTTTTCTATTTCATTCAATGTTTTCTTTTTTTAGATATTAAAAAAATTCAGTTGATAAAGAAGTATTAAAATATATCAATCAAAAACTCGTGTATTTAATTAAGAGAATTTTAAAAAAATCGGTCAACTGGATTTTTTGTTTTAGGGGAAAACTTATAAGTGAATGTGTGTGTTATTTTTTTTAACTATGGTGGACCAAAAATACTAATTTGATTAACAGCACGCAATAAAAAAGAGACATTAATTATGTCCCTTTGACAAATCCATATTTGATAAATTCCAAAGTAGCAGTAGCAGTAGCAGCCTTTAAGCTTATGGCACAAAACACATTACGAAAATGCGATTTTCTACGACCCTCGCTGTAAAAAATTGTTTCATTAAAAAAAATACATGGAATTTAAAATATAAATATTGATAAATTCTTTACAATGAAGAAAGGAACCACCCATTTAATAGCATTTTTTATAGGTAAGTGATTTTTTGGCAGTTATATATACATATATTTATCGAAGCAAGTAAAACACATTAATTTCCTTTAAATCTTTTTTAAAGAAAATCGATTAAAAAAAACAAGTATTGCATAATTTGCTATTAAACCTGTTATTTTTTTTAATTTGGTCTTTGCTCCTTTAATTGAAAAAAATTAGGGTTTGAATTACATTTTCAAGTAGTTATAAGCTTCAAAAGATAGTAAGTTGAATTATTAAAGTTCTTATTATCATTTTTAATGGCCGCTTTCTGATACAACTGGAGCATAGGCGACCATAACCGGTGTCAGTTGAAAATCGCTTACTGACATAAAATTGTTTCACTTCCCAGACTTCCTGTTTCATTATTTAGTAATGATTAAGAGTTTATTTTTTTAGTAACATCAAAAGTATTGCATAAAAAATATTTTAATAAATAAAGAAATTTTCACACACACAAGCACAAAGTAAAATAAAATAAATTATCAAATAATAGCCTTTGTTTAAATAAAGTATTTTAGAATTTCAGAGGGGAGAATCTTTTTGGAATTCAAAATTAATATAAAATGACCCCCCCCCCCCATTTCCGAGTTATTCTACTATTTTAGGGCAGTTAAACAAACTAGTTTTTGTCTCTAGTTCCTCACATAGATCGGAAACTACTCTTCTTAATTTAACAACGACATAACTGTTTCAAAAGTTACCTGCAGGAGTTCCTCTGGCGTTACAGATTGCAAAAAGAGTACTTCAGCAATATTTTACATGATATCCGCGTGTATTCTTTCGACCATATTTTTATAATATAAAAAAGTAAAACAAAAAACATTGTATTTTATTTTTCTAAAAAATAAAGAAATCAATAAATATTTAATAAAGAAATATATTTTTATCATACTAAAACAGATTCAAATCATTGAGAAAACATTGTATTCTTTTTTAAGGAATTTTATTCATAATTTTATGCTAAATTAAATCAAGTATTATTCATTTTTGTAAAATATACGTAAAAAAGTGTGTTCAAAAGTTTCACATTTTCTTTCATGCCAATTTATTTATTTGTTTTATGGAAGTCCGGTTTGGTAACTGAACTATTATTTCTTCCATTCAAGGTTTCCACCTAGCACTGGTACAGCTGCCGGATCTAAGATCGCCTATTCTTCTGTTAAACCTAAAATTTAAATACCGAACAAACAACAGTTAGTTTTTGTCTAACAACTCGACCAACTACAATACAACAATGAAAGATTGTTAAATAAAAAAATCATTACATGAATAACATAGACGAGTCTGGGAAATTGCTGAAGCAGTTTACCAAAAGGAAATAAGTTAGCGATCAAACCATACCTGAATGAGCTTTGTTTCAGAAATTGCCGAAGTGGTAAAAAAAAAAAAAAAAAAAAAAGAAAAAGAAAAAAAAATACACGAATACTATACTTGCAAGCGCCGGGTGAAGTTATTCCCGGAAATTTCAAAGAGAAAACAAGTTAATCAATGAACTTAGAATATAATCATGTTAAGTAACGAAATGAACTTAAACAAAAGAAAACAACCCGTTACAATGAAATGATGTTAATTAATCGACAACAAAATGAAATAAACTTGTTAATTAATGAAAATAAAAAATCACATTGGCAAGATAAATACTTTAAAACCTCCTTCAAAAAAGACAAATTTCTTATTTTTAAATGAAGGTTTTTAGCCAAAAGGCACCTCAGAAAATTCGAAATGAGACTGAAGATTTATATAGATTGTATAAAGCTTTATTCAGCTAAAAAGAGCGCCGGCAAAAGAGAAAGAAAGATGGCCGATCGCTGCTACTACTGTCTCCCAGAAGGAGAGAGAAACAGGGAAGGTAATTTAGGGAATTTCCTTAATAAAATAAAATAAAATAACAACATTTCTATTAACAAATGACAAACAACTTCTTCAACTTAAGAAGGGAAAGGTTTATTCGCAAAACGTACTTTAGAAAGAAAGGAAGGAAGAAAGTAGAGTCGGGTCTCCACTGTCTTACGAGGTAGTTACAGCCAGTGGCTGTCGTCAATATCTTTAGTAGGGGCAGCGAAGCGAACAGACGTAGCACCGTCGAAGGCTGGTAGCGTAAGAGCGAGAGTTTTCTTCTGGGACCGGAAGCTGTCTGGTCCCTAGGGGTTAATTCGTATTCATGTGCAAGTCCTCAGATTGGACAGTTTAAGGCCGCATCACTCACTCAGAGGAAGCGAATGCGCGAGAAGAAAAGGGGTCTATTTGTGTCTGCTACATAGCCCCCTGCTTAGGCTGAAAGCCGACAGAGAGAAAGGTAGCATAACAAATAGCAGAAAGAAAAATACAATAAGGAATGTTAAATAAAAACTTCAACTTGACATAAAATGTGCTGCTTACTAAACCGGATTTCTTGTTTTAGTTAAAAATAATTAATTTAATTTTTCATAAAACAATGAAATTGATATTTTATTTATTTTCTGCAAAAATAATAAAGTATTACCTATTTTTATAAAGATTTTTTTAAAAAGATTATTTATATTTAGTAAAAATCAGGAAGTCTATTTAGTAATGGGATTTTTTTATATTAGAGGAAATTTTCTCCGATTCCACTTTCAGCGCATTTAGAGTGGACTACTATCCCAAATCCCCTAGGATATAAAAATGTGCAAAATGCATTAAATTGTTAAAAATTAGGGAATAAAATTAAATATTGAAAAAAATTCTTAGCTTTTATTCTAGGAAATTCAATACAAATAAAACACATTTTAAAAATTGAATAATTTATTTATTTTTTTTTTTTTTTGCATTCAAACATTTGGTCAGTTTGTCGGATCTTTTTAGTAAATTAATACAATTTCGATTTTGTGTGTCCAATTCATTAAGAAAATATATACAAAAACACGAATTAAACGTAAAATTATTTAAATGAACAAAATTGACCGAAGAAAGAATGAAAAGTTATAAAAACGCGTTGTCAGTTCTTAAAGATGTGTTAATTATGTGTAAGGAGACGTTTTCCTGTAATGTCTAAAGTGTATTGCCCATTCAACAGACTAAAGTAAAAGTGAGAAAATAACATTAAAACAAAAATATATTTGTTAGGCGTTAGTTATATATTAACAGCCAACAATCCCATTGCAAAATTCAGAAGTCAACAGAAAACTAACAGCATGTTAGATTGGCAGACATTATGAACAATGTCTAATTTATATAAAAATGGTCCCGGTAAACACACTTGCAGAATTATAATAAATGTTGGAAGCTTAATATTTCAAAATAAAAATGGCAAAATTGAAAACTAAAACCACATTTTTAAAATAAAAATAAAATATTAAATTCCTAATGGATTATTAATTATAAAGAACCATTGGGTATATTGAAGAGGTAAACTCACAAATGTTGAAATGGTTATCACTCAAATATTTGCGACTGTTTTTTTATATTATCAAATACAACAATTGTTTACTTAGTGGTGATGAAGCAGAGATGGTCTCTATACAAATTTTATATTTGCTTTTTAGCCAAACATATTTAGATAAAAATCTTGCACTAAGAAACATAAATAATGTATTTTGCAGTTTATATATTTTTATGCACCACAGAAATTGTTATATTAAAATAATTGGTAATAAATTTTTAGATGTGTACCCTAGCAAAAACTGCATATTTAAATAAAATTTTCCTTCTTTAGACGATTACGTGTTGTAAAAATATATTTTAAAATTTAAAGCAGAACATCAGTTTTTCATATAAATTTAACATAAAATCATCAACCATTTTTGGAGCATTGTCTATCCGCGCAGGTTTTCAAGTATATTTTTACAAAGGTAGATAAATTGTGTATATGTTTTAGGAGAAAAAATTCAAACCATATCACTAATGTTATCCATGACATAACAGACCTTCCAAATCAACCGTAACCCTATATAATCCTTAGTCCCAGTTCATAAAAAGAATATGCTATATATAAACATTTAACCAGAACACTTATATGTCACTTACATCCTTTCTGGTCAGAAAGCCAGGGGTTATTTCATTTCATATGCCAAACTGATCTTGAAATCTAATTTGAAAAATACTTATCTGACTATTTTTCAGAGTCTTTATGCATGATCGCGTAAACAAAACGTGAATCACATTATGGTTGTGGTGATTTCGCTATGGGACCATATTAACAAAAATATCAAAAATTAACAACCAAAATTAATTTTTGAGGCATGGGATTATTTAGCTGAAGTTCCTCATTAAAACAAATACTGAAAAATTAATAATCAATTGCTAGACCAGTTAGCAGTATGAAGACCATGTAGTTAGGGTTAGGTAAAAGAGAATTTCAAACAACCCAGTAAATGTTAATACTGCTTAACATAAAGCTGCCTTATGGTGTAATTTGAATAATATTCATAAGGTAAAAAACCTAGGAGAAGACACCCTTGTTATGACGCATAAGATTAGTGAGAGGTTTCAGGGCTTCTAGAGGAATGCTTTAAGCAACTATCCAGATTTTGAATCGGTGTTTGACAGCTACTTAGCCGACTCGTCCTGCTTAATTTTCATTAGTAAATAATGATTTACTTTCTAATTTTAATTCTATTTAATCACTATAAATAATGTTTTTGCTTATTTTATAATGACCAATAAAATTAAAGGTTGCAGAGAGTAATATAATCGCTAAAACTGACTTTTTGAACAGCATTTTTGAAAAGTTATATTTTAAGTTCTAAGTAAAAACATTCATCAAATGTCATCAATAATGAAAAATTATTACAAATTGAAAAACTTATGCATTATACATTTTTATGTGTCACCTTCATTTTTCAGAATAAAAATATTCATACACTATACAAGAATGTAGCTTTTCCAGTATAGGCTGTTGCTTTTACCAATAGTGCTTTTTTTCATGTCACTAAACTTTATTTTTCCGAAAAAAAATATTCACACAATTAAAAAAAATGCAAAGTCTCATGTGTTTCAATAACTTTGATTTTTTAGAAAAATATATCAACACAGTATAATGTGGCTTTTTTCCTTTATTTGAATTTTCTCTCAAGACATTCATTGACAGTTTCCATTATTACAGTGTGATTTCTCATATGTCGCACAAAATATTCTTTTTCAGAACAATATAAATGAAGGGGCCCATTCATGAGGCTAAAACTTGATCTCTATATGAGATAGATATTCGAAAATTTCATTAAAGTTCAGATGTATTTCTCAAACATTGAGTTACTAAAGGAGTTTAGAACATTATTTCCGTTTCCAATCGTCATTAAAATATGTTATAGTATATCGTTCTTGTAGTCACTCGGTCTTATTAGATTTCAGGAAATTAATTTTCTCTTGTATGACGGTGTATTCAGTTTTGTACTGTTAATTGAGGTAACATCAATTGGACAAGGTGCACCATTCATCGTAAAACCAGTGTAGTTAGCAATACAGAGGTCTTATTTGTACCATGAGTACTATTTGGTTTTGAATATGTAGTCAGTGTTTACCTGTAGGGAAAACTATCCTCATGCAAGTTTGTCCTGAAAGACTCTTATATTAAGAGACCTTAGACACTCGAGGATAGTGTCTATTAGGCATTAAAGTTTTCTTTTTTTCTAGAGTGAGTTAGCATATGTCTCACTAAATTTGATTTTGTAGAACAAGAATATCCACACACTTCACAAGTATGTGGCTTTTCCCCAGTGTGAGTTCTCATATGGGACACTAACATTGATTTTACAGAACAAGAATAACCACACACTTCACAAAAATGTGGCTTTTCCCCAGTGTGAGTTCTCATATGTCTTACTAACATTGACTTTTCAGAACAAGAATATCCACAAACTTCACACGAATATGGCTTTTCCCCTGTGTGAGTTTTCATATGTCTTATTAACGTTGAATTTCTAGAACAAGAATATTCACAAACTTCACAAAAATGTGACTTTTCCCCAGTGTGAGTTCTCATATGTGTCAGTAAATTTGATTCATTAGAGCAAGAATATCCACACACTTCACAAGAATATGGCTTTTCTCCGGTGTGAGTCCTCATATGTCTTACTAACTTTGACTTTTCAGAACAAGAATATCCACACACTTCACAAGAATGTTGCTTTTCTCCAGTGTGAGTTCGCATATGTGTCACTAAATTTGATTTTCTAGAAGAAGAATATCCACACAGTTCACAAGAATGTGGCTTTTCTCCAGTGTGAATTCTTATATGCGTCACTAACGTTGATTTTTGAGAACAAGAATATCCGCACACTTCACAAGAATGTGGTTTTTCCCCAGTGTGAATTTTCATATGTCTCACTAACGTTGATTTTTTGGAAAAAGAAGATCCACACACTTGACAAGACTGTGGATTTCCCCCAGTGTGAGTTTTCTTGTGTATCACTAATTTTGATTTCATATAACAAGAATATCCACACATTTCACAAGAATGCGGCTTTTCTTCATTGTGTACCTGCATGTTTTAATACAGTTGACTCTGGAACAAAATGTCAAAGTAGTTGAAGAAGCTATTGCTTTTTATTCTTGCTTTTTAG
The DNA here is from genome assembly GCF_053919585.1 of Euprymna scolopes. NCBI lineage: Eukaryota > Metazoa > Mollusca > Cephalopoda > Sepiida > Sepiolidae > Euprymna > Euprymna scolopes. Next base: position 609,810 of record NC_136486.1, on the reverse strand, counting down.
TATAAATTCACAAATGTTTAACCAAATTTGAGAAAGAGTACTTACTTCCTAAGAATACAGCATTTATTTGATGTTATATCTGTAAGAGATATTTCTTACTGCTATGATCTTTAGCACTGAATAGTCTTCTCAAAAGTGTGATTTTTATCTCTTTGTATCATTTTATTTATTCGGGTATCAAACACATTTCACGAAAGAAATGTTATTTTCAATATGTGTGGCTTTCTCCATAATTTCAAAGAATTAATTAAATAGTAGCATCACTATAAATTAATTTTCCTACATGTGTTACGCTTTTCTTCCACAGAGGCAACAATTATCTATAGCATAAGGTTTAACAAAATGAGGATCCATTAAAATTCAATAAAAACGTTCAAGCAGGAACATCTGTAAATAAACAAAAATGAAATTCATTATTTTAGTATCGTCATTCATATATTAGTAGTCTGTTTATTGTCAATATTATTAGATTAATCTCACAAACTCTAGAATTATCTTTTAATCTAAAACTCGTATCAAACACATTAGAAAAATAACCAAATATTTTCTAACTTAACACATCATTACTTGATAAAGGGACTGCTTAGAACATGGTTTAGAAACCAAATTACCTAGAATTTTTATGATTGTCATTGTGGTCAGAAAAATAGAAACATTGATCATATATGTGTGTCTATAATGCACTTTCCCATCTTCTTCAACATGAAGTTCTAATAATAAGATTCTTCACACTTTCCGTGGTGCTTGAATCATTTTTTGACATTTCAATCCCACTATCGATTTACATTATAATTCATTCTCACCATCGTTTTGCATTGTAACCTACATGAACTGCAGGTACGGGTACTGGAAGCATGTTGCCATCTCTCAATTTTCTTTTACATTATAAAAGTGAGAACTTGTTTATTTGTTGCTCTAGTTTGATACTTGAAACGATATGCAGTCTACTGCATGGCCATCTCCTGATAGCTTCCTGGCTGCATGTTTATGAACCCAAGATTACTTTTCAATCTGTCTTTGTATCGCCACAAAGGCGACGCATAACTCCTTACTTCATCATTAAGTTCACTAGAAGTCAGTATTTTAGACATTCTGCACGCCTAACATAGCTGTAACTGCATGAGAAACATCTCAATTCCTGTAATGTTACATTTAAGAAATAAATCGATGTTTGCAAGCTTATCACAAAGAGAAATATCGCATATTGTTCACAAACATTTCCAGGGGAAGGCATTTGTTTTAAATCTAATCCAAGCTCGTGTTAAGGTCGATGCCTAATCTTTCCAAATGCACTGGCTGTTGCAATTCGATTAGTATTCTCATCATACAGTGCACAGGATGTACTGATTTTTCTTACCCGATGGGTAAATTCAGATATTTCTATTTTTAGCAATCAACATGGAGAGGAATTTCAGGAAAGCAATGTGCAGATAGATTCTATTTCACTCCAAGAACTTGTTTCAGTATTAGCTTGATAAACGATAAACAAATGACTGACTTCATAAGATGTGGCACCAAGATCTCTGGTGATGGCTGTTCAGACAACGAGTTTTTCCTTGAATTACTGGGGGTTGCAGAGTCCTCCAATAGTCCTGAATTGAAATTCAACACCTGATGAGGAGTCAACAAACACAAAATTAATCATTACTAAAAACGAAAAAAAAACAAGGCAAATAAAACTTGCACCATCACAAATCCTTATTTGGTACTGTTGATGACACCAAAAGGATCCGATGATACACTATCCGACACAATTGAAGCTTTTATATCCTCAAGAGAGTATATGATGACATTTAACATAAGAAATCCGATTTTTTAAATATGGTTTAGAAAGAGTTTTTGCCTTGAATTGTTTGCGTTGAATTGAAAATAAACGCCTGATGATAAATCATTAAATGCCTTATTTAGCATCACTGAAAAAACAAAACCAATAAAACCGGGTGTAGGGCATCACACATCCATTTTGGTATCATTGATGATATAAAAAACATCTGGTGAGACATCATCGGAGAAAACTGATTCTTTTATGGCTTCTAAAAAGGATAAAATAATGTTTACCATATCAAAAACTCTGAGAATCTTCAGAACTCTCTACAAAGTTGTTCTATTGACCAAATCAAAAGCGTTTGTAATGCCTAAAACACCATGCAGAATTCCTTATTATTTTCTCGTGACTTCTCAGTAAGTTACTCCAGCACAAATATCACATGAATGATTCCACAGTGTAGGCAAAAACACATTGTGACTCAGGGTATATTTTATCTACAACGTGTTCCATGGTTCGTTTTTGTATCACATGAGCCAGTATCATCATGGTAAGAAAACAATATATATAAGGAACTCTTGTAATCTTCGACATATGAGGTTCTGACAATAAGATTCTTCACTGTTTTAGTGATGCTAGAATAGCTGATCACATTTAAATCCCACTAGTAATTTTAATTGTAACCCACAGTAAGTGCATGTATAGGTACGGGGAACGTTTGTTGAGTAGTTGCATGCTGCCATCTGTTGATTTTCTCTTACATTGTGCAGGCGAGCAAGTGTTGTCAGGTGATGATTTTTACCTCAAATGTGTCACTTCATGTAACACATTACATGATTGTTTAATAGTGTTGAGTGCATTATCCATCGGTATAGAGAGTTCAGACCACTTTCATATTGATGATTTCAGTGGCAAATATTAATACGTTTTTGTGATTGATGAGATAAATAACACGTAAAAAGGAGTGCAGTTAAGGTCTTTGTAGTCACAAATCTTGTTTATGCTGAAGTTAATCACGTGCCAATCTTTTAAACAAGGATGCATCCAAGATGCTTTGTGACTATTTGCTTTTTTTAATAATGTATTAGTGTTGCAGAGGTTCTGTTCTTTACAAAAAGAAATAAAACGTAGTCAATTGTTACTTATTTTTCCCACTCTGTGGTGGCTCAAAATCCTGCAGTGTGCAGCATTGAAGTCATCTATGAGACTAGATTTATCTCTGAGAGTTTTGCTCATTTTTAAGATTAATACATATATAGAAAATGCTTTGATAATTTTTAAGATTAATAGTAACTATGTAATAAATTTTTTTTAGATTCTAATAGTGATATTTACCTCAACAAAAAAGCATATATGGTTGTTTTGCGGTGCTTTTATATTATTTACCCACTAGTTTAAAAGAAAAAAACTCTTATTAACCTCAAATAAGCCTCATTGAGACATAAAAGGATATGTATAAGGGGGTGATACAAATAGAACATTATAAGTTAGTTACCCAACTGTATGTTTGGTCACATTTAAATTTCTGCCTGTTTATACAGTAAAGGAAAATTTTCTAAAATTTGCAAACATATTTTTCCTATTCTACTTACTCTAAATGGATTTTTTCAAGCATTTATTAATTTATAGGTCAGCTTGCAGATCAAATAAAGAAAATGGACTCATTTTGTAATGGTCAAGCTTAAGGAACTTGCATTTCTTTGTTGAACATACAAATCCTTCCCTTCTAAATCTTGGGGAAGGTCTGATATGTGTAATTCTTTTATATAAAAGTAAATATTTTGTAAGAAAGAAAAAAAATGATAGAGGATGGATTCCCTGATGAGTTAATTGCACAAAAGCATATTAGAACAATTAAAATGGATTTTTGTCAAACATATCTCAATCCATATCTATATATAAAAAGTAGGTGCGTTCGTGTGTGTGTGTGTACAACTCTCCTAAAGTCTAAACCACAGGGCTGATTATCACCAAACCTGGCATAATGATGGTTCCCCCATGTAGGGATGCTGCACCCCATTTTGAAAGGTAATGGCCAAAGGTAAAGGTCATAGCCTATATCTACATACTCTTCTACAGTCCACACAACTAGACCAAGCTTAACCGAACATGATGACGGTCCCCCACCTAGTGATGTTGCACATTATTTTTCAAGGTTATGATCAAATGTCAAGGTCATAGCCTATGTATATATATACTCTCCTACAGACCATACCACTGGATTGATCATGACCAAACCTTGCATAATGATGGTCTTGGACCTAGGAATAATGCACACTATTTTTCAAGGTAAAATGTTAAGGTCGGGATTATACTATACGCTAAGGTACTCGCTTTGCAGGTACCTGGGCATACAGCAAAATCCCGCACAAATCACAAGTATCTTTGCTCTTACTCTTATATATTTTTTTTTTTTACACAGTGATCACCACTTATCAAGGTCCGAAAGCCACTCAGGGATGAGGGTTATTGCAAGTACATTACGTTAGTGTGGGGATTTGATGAAGTGTTTAATTAAGGGGGCGGCTCATTAGGAATTTGTTAACGTTGGACTTGAAGACATCCAAGTTGTAGTCCGGAGGGAAGCAGGCAGACGGAACAGAGTTCCACAGGCGTGCAGTTCTAAGAAAGAAGCTTTGTTCATGGAATCCGCGTTTTGATTTAGGCACAGATATAGAGTGGGGGAAATTTTTCACAGTGGATTCAGCTAGACGGGTGTTTTTCGTGAAAGATTGGCGAGGGGGGACCAGAGATTGGAGTTCAGACGAGCACCTGCCATGAAAATAACGATAAAACAAGGATAGGCTCGCAACGTCTCTTCTGTGGGAGAGAGGTTGCAGGGTAGAGAAAAGGGCATCCCCCACTAAGCCACGAAGTCTATTTTGTACTCTGTCAAGGCAGGATAGGCTGTTTTTAGCAGCTCCTGCCCAGATATGGCAACAGTATTCCATCCTTGGACGTACTTGGCTTTTATATAGATAGAGAATTGCATCAGTAGTGAGATATCTTCTGGAGCGGTAGAAGGATCCCACCATCTTTCCAGCGACCTTAGCAACAGACTTGATGTACGTGTTCCATTTCAGATCAGGAGTAAAGGTCAAACCCAAAAGCTTGTCAAAACACGGGGCCTCACCCAGACGAGAGCCATCCATCACAATTGATGCCAGATGGGGATCAGAGCATTGATGATGTAAGGATAGGAGTTTGGTTTTGGATGCATTAAAGGTAACCAGCCACATCTTCCCCCACTGAACCACGCGCTCGAGATCAGAGGAGAGAATCAGAGAGAACTTTGTCATTTACAGCCTTTGATGTGTTGCCGTAGATGGTCGTGTCATCAGCATTTTTATATTTTGTTAGATATATATTTTCTTAAATTAAAATATAACCCTTTGTGTAAAAACTGTTGACTAAATCAGATTTAGTATTTCTAATAAATCAGCACCAAAATAATTCAATATATATGTATCAAGTCCTGAATATCACTAGTGAACCTGTTTCAGTCCCAGAAATGGTTGGAACATTAGTGAACCTGTTTCAGACATATTAATTTTTTAACTTTTTAAGGAAAATTTTGAAATACGTTTTTTGATTGGTTAATCATTTTTTTAACTAACCTAATGCTTCAGACATATAGTGTTGTATCAGTTTTTGTTCTTTTTACATCTTTTCAATCATAAAATGCTTTGCTCATTTTTAAGATTAATACATCTATAGAAAATGCTTTGATAATTTTTAAGATTAATAGTAACTATGTAATAATTTTTTTTTAGATTCTAATAGTGATATTTACCTCAACAAAAAAGCATATATGGTTGTTTTGCAGGGCTTTTATATTATTTACCCACTAGTTTAAAAGAAAAAACTCTTATTAACCTCAAATAAGCCTCATAGAGACATAAAGGGATGTGTATAAGGGGGTGATACAAATAGAACATTATAAGTTAGTTACACAACTGTATATTTGGTCACATTTAAATTTCTGCCTGTTTATACAGTAAAGGAAGCAGGGAGCTGGTAGAAAATGAAAACATATTTTACAGAATGGAATGATAAATTTGTCGCCTTAAAGAAAACAACATTACAGCTTTATTGTAAAACTTTTATTGAAAAAATCAATTCAAGTAACTTGATTAGGTAATAAAGCTGCCATCTATTCAATGTAACGCCTTCAGCCTCAATCATTGCCTTGGTACTGGTCTGGAACTGGGAGCATGCCTTTTCCACAATCGCTGGTAGGAGCTCGGTGAATATTTGGCAAATGGCGGCGAACAGGCTGGTTTTATTGATGTGGGAGGTCAGGTTAGTGATGTTCTCAACGTATGGCCAAAAGTAGTGCAGCAGGTTCAGGTTGGGAGGAGAGAGGCAGTGAGAGAAGTATATAAAGTCGTAGCACTCCTTCTAAAGCAAAACCTGAGTCTCTTTGGATTTTTGGGCTAACACAAAGTTCTGCTGACACACCCAGAGTCTGTCAATGGCCACCTGATTGCACCAGGGAATCATTACACTCTTCACCACATCCGGGTATACTTTAGTGTTGACTTTCAAGCCGACTTCAAAGATATAAGGTGGCATGATGTAGCCCTCACTTCAAACCACACCACAAACCATAACTATGAGTCGTCCAATGCGTTGAGCTTTGCTTTCAAGCATTGAACCATCCGGATTTGCATTTTTAAGGTGCTAGCAATGGTCCTGTTGTCATGATTGGATTGGTAGAAAGCATGCCTTGTACAGCAGCATATCTGTGATCTTGTGTTACTTTTAGACATGATATAAGACTCTTGTTTCTTTTTGGATTTGTACACAACTGGCAAACTCGTAGATGGTCTGCAACAAAAAATGAAAACCGCTTTTCACCAAACGTAAATGGAATCATGTCGTCTTATAAGGGCGACAATTTTATCTTCCACCCTGTATTAAGCACTTTTGTCTTATCATTGTGGGTAAAATACTATTAAAGGGGAGAGATAAAGAATAAAAAACTATGAGTTAAAAAATTTAATCATGCAATAAATAAAATACACATAAATTAATTTTAAACATGGAATCAATAGAACAAAATACATGGAAAAAATAAAATTATGCAAGTTAGAAAGAAAAAGGAATTTTTGAGGTTCTGATCTTTAGAAATTGTGAATAGACAATCAGCAACAGTGGGCTGCAAACATGCTTAATAATATATGGAAGAACAAAGACAGGAAATATAATTAAAGGCGAAGAAAAAGACTCTAAGAGTTACAAAATTTCGTTTGTTCAAAAGACATTTCGGTCTTGGTTTTATGTCAATATTTTAAATTTAATAGTGAAGGACAATTTCTTGAAATACATTTAACATAAAATGATCACCTATTACTGGATAATTACTATTTCTGGACTGAATTGCGTAACTTATTTTGGTTTTTTTAAGTAATTTGAAAATTATTTTGTATTTTTTTAATTTGTAGTATTTTTTAATATTTTTTCTGTAAAATGTTTAGGCATTACTCTTAAAGAGTATATAAGTAAGAAGGTTAATCAGCTGCAGGTTATCGTCAGTTTCTGTTGCATGTGCAAACATGTAAATTAAGGTATCATTTAAGAATCATTTCTGACATTACTCAAAATTGGGAGAAGGGGATTAAAGAGAACCAGTGTTTTACAAACAGAAAATCAACACATAGTGCAAATAAATAAATAAATAAAAATATATATAATATTATGTAATGAATTCACTAAAAAAATTGTGCCAGCCAACTAACCCATGTACCTCACAGATGGTATCGAGCTGTAATGATGGGTCTGGGGCACACTGCTCGATCTCATGCAGTTGCAATTGGCGCGATTAGCCCATGTCAAATACAGAAGATTCATGCACAGAGCAGACATCCAGGTGTCAAAAGAACAGTGTATTTTGCGAGACGTATGGACCCAGCAGTGACAAAGGCAGATGTCAGGCATTGTGAAGTGTGTCAGTCTATTGATTCTGCACTAGAGCAATGGCGAAAAGGACGATTGGACGTCAAGAAGATGTGGCAGCGGGTGACGATGGACATTATCCATTACAGTGGTAAACCTTTCAAACTCTTATCAATTGTGGACCCACACATTTTGCGGTATGACGACACATGATTAGACAAAACTCGGCAAGTGTTGTTCGCGTCTTGTCATCCATCTTTTTTGAGCAGGGTGCGCCGGAAGAGACGGATAACGATGCTGCTTTCTGCAGCCAAGTTCAGCAGCTGTTAGATGAATGGGACATCCGACTATGGCTGCAATGCGCTCATGTGCCATCTGGGAATGGCATTGGTGAGAGGAGCCACAATAGCATTAAGAGAATTGCTGCCAGAAAGCAATTTACCATTACAGAGGCCACGTATTGGTATAACGTCACACCAAAGGATGGGAAATTATCTACAACAGCGTCGGCCAATGCTATATACACATATCGTGTTAGATTAAAGGGAATTGATGCTGCACAGCCAATCAACCAGAAAAGACATGCCAAATATGAGGTAGGGGATCTAGTTTGGGTGAGACCACCTGGAAACTGGTGCACCACCAAATTCAAGCGAGGACGAATCTCTGGGGTGATCAGCCAGCAGTCAGTCCTAGCCGACGGAACCCCGTGCCATGTGAGCGATCTTCACCTGGTTTCTGAGGTGCATCATACATCTACAGAGGAGAGCAATGAATCCTCAAGTGATGAGCTACTTATGAACGAAATCAACAGACCAGAGAGTGATGATTAAAGTTCATCTGACACGGCGGAAACAGAATCAGAACCGGACCCAAAACCAAAACCAGAATCTGAACCTGAATCTGAATCAGAACCTGAGCCTGAATCTGAATCAGAGCCTGAACCTGAACCTGAGTCAGAACCAGAGCCAGAACCAGAACCTATGAATGTGTCCCTTCGCAGAAGTAAGCGGACTAGGAAACCAACCTTGCAGTGCACTCTGTTTGATCATCAGATCAGGGGGGGAGTGTAATACTCACCAGAGTAGCAAGCGTCCACGTATTTGTGCATTGTGTAGATATGCATGCGAGCGGTGGTGTGATGGAGGAGGGGTGGACTTGCCGCAGGGCAGTGTTGGGTGGGAAAAGAGAAAAAAAGATGGCGCCTGGTGTTTTATAAACTGTGGTCTCGTGAGATCGCAAGATCATGGGAAACCAGAGGGCACACATGCAAATGAGATAGGATAAGAAACTGCATAAAAAGCAAGCTTGAGTTAGAAGAAGGAACAGTGTCATTTACAGTCACGAGGTTATTGTTTTACTATTGCGAGTGTTGGTGACGATGTAAGTTGAATTCAATACAGTTTCTACCAAGAATCAGGCTGCATATGAAGAACTTCAGACATAAATTGATAATAGTTGATTAATACCATACCCCCAAGAATGTCTAGAGCCACTTAAAGGATTAATTCCGCTCATGGCTGTTGAACAACTGATTGAACACAAAATTCAACCGTGATGGATTATTATGAATTGAATCAGCATGTTGATACTTTTACCAGAAATGCAGATATGTGCACTGCTAAACTATGAGAGCGGTATCAGAAAGGGAGTAATGTAGCACTGCTAGATTTGAAGAGAGCTTACCTACAGATATGAGTCCATGAGTCACTGGGGCCATTTAAGACAGAGATAATCAAGGGAAAACGATACTGTGATAGGCTTAGGTTTTGAGCTAAACGTAGCACCTTTAATAATGACAGCTATCATTAAAACTGTTTTGATGCAAGATGAGATCACAGTGAAAGTTACTCCAGCTTACATTGATGACATGTACATTAATAAAGACATATTTGCACATGCAGTTCAAATGAAACTGGAATTTTTCGGTTTAATAAGCAAGGACCCTAATCGTTTAAAGGATGGGACGCTCGTGTTGGGTCTTGAGGTTTGGGAAGAATGTAATACTTTATGATGGAAATAAGGGAGCCTGATTCCAGAGTTACCTAGTGTGTTAACGTGGCATATCACGTTTTCTATTTGCCATAAATTAGTAAGGCATTTACCTGTCTGTGGATGCCTCCAAGTAGCAACAGGAGTACAAAAAA